>NC_056731.1:1796001927-1796021927 GCF_019279795.1 Protopterus annectens | reverse complement strand
AAATGAGGCAGTGGTTTAATTAACATCAGCAGCTAACTGGGTGAATATAGAAGAATGAATAAAATGCAAGGGCTAAACATTCACTATCAACCAGAAAAGTATATATTTCTGTATGAGGGACAAAATTTCTCAAGATGTTACAGAGTACTTACTGATCTACTTGAACTTTTCCAAAGCTCTTTATTGGCAAGAAAGAAAGAATGCACTCTGGTCATCAAATCTATAAATGGATATATTCCATCTCTCTCTCTGTCTCTGTTAAATTTGATGATGATTGCTTGATATCAAAATTCCACTCATTTATAACCGTTTTGGAAATGAAAACCCTTGCAGAGGCATATAACTGCATTTGCAATAGTAATGCAATGTCTTTTGCACTGATCAAAGGCTTCAAATTATGTATAAAAAGTAAGTTCACTGAAATTTCAGAGGTGACTAAATAAATCTGATGTGCCTTGCTTTTGACATTTAATGTTACTGGAATCTCTTGACTGAGTTACATCGCTGTGATATTCAGACAACCATCGCCAGTTGTATTTACAGATATTTAAAAATCATGCTGTGACTTTTGTCTATTTCATTTACAACATTTTAAATGTTATAACTGTGATGTGATTTTAGACTTAGAGCTACAGTATATTGCTGTACTCTTTATGATTTGATGTCCCTCTAAAATCATGTGATAGCCATATAATGTGACTGAACATCATTGAGATTCCCCTGCCTTCATGAAAAATATGTTATTTGGCAATCTTGTCCTTGATGTCATTTATTTGACTGCTGATAGTGGATACCTGTGATTGCCAGATGCATCTCACACTAAGAATAAATGCACTGCTGTATGCATCCCAGATAAGCATCAACTTTCCCTCTGAAGCTGGAGAGGAATGTGGAATTGCACAATTATCAATAACCGTGGCATACTGATAAGAACAAAAGGGAGGTAGCAGCTTATATAATGAGTTCCAGAGTGAATGCAACAACTATGGCTGCCTTGGCAAAAAAAAATCACAAAAACATGTTCAGGTGGCATTGGCTATGCCTGCAAATGCGTGGCTTTAATGAAGCTTGTTATCCTATTGGATTAGGACTCCAATATTAGGAAGCAGAATTAAAAGAATGAGTGGGTCATATGGTTCTAATCTGTTCTCATGTTGTATGTCAGATATTCTCTATAGATCTGTGCAGCGGAGTGTAAATAAAACAATGAACTATTATTCTGAATAAGCAGAACTGAAGAAATTGAAGTATGTTTGACAAATGCCATTTCTGCATACCACAGAAAGTTTGCTTTATACTGGCACAGATGACTTGTATGGCTACTTTGACTGAGAATTACAGATAATTTGCTGTATATAAAGACATCCGCTGCTAAAAGAATGAAAATAAACATCATGTTGCACTTCTGCTGATTATTTCTACTGTATTTCATAGAATCCTGCATTAATTGTTACATTTCTCCCACTTTAGTAGAGTAACCACTGCACTGGGTGGTGCAGTGGGGCAGCAGTTAACATTGTCGCCTCACAGCAAAAGATTCTCCTGTTCGAATGTCGGCTGGAGTGCCTTTTGTGTGGAGTCTGTGTGTCCTCCCTGCATTTGCATGGGTTTCCTCCAGGTACTCCTGTTTTCTCCCACATTCCAAAGACATGTGGCTGGAGAGTTTTTCTCCAGGCCCCTGCTGAAAATAGGTTCTGTCCTAGTCGGTCTTTCCCAGTCAACAAATGTTGAATAAATAAAAAATAAAGGTTTCAGAGCAGAACTGTTTCCAATGCTGCCATAGTACTTAACTGAATTGTGTCTGCTAGTTTTACAGGACAGTAATATCTGGATTGAGTAGTTTCCCTGCACTTGAGCTCTAAAACCAGCATTTTTACATTAAGAGGGTTTTCTGACTGCACTCTTGTGGCACAACTGTGCTGTAGCAAATCTATCTGAGTTGGGGGCTGCTGGCTGAAACCTTATTGTATGTTTTCCTGATTGGTCTGTAGGCGTTGCTGTTGTAAAACTTGTTTTTCTGATTCTATATAAGCGCAGTGTTTGCATGGGTTTGTGCTCAGTTCCTAGGGCTGCTCCCTTCACATCCTTCTATTTCCTGACAAATAAGCCACACCCCCTGTATGATAAAAATGCACCCCTTGTGTCAGGGTAGCCACATTCCTTTCACACCCAGAAGCACCAGTTTTTAAACCCTCTACATAGATGAGTGCCTTAGATGATACGAATCCCTATGCAGTGCGCTCCATAGTAATTCCTACCCTGCTGTCTAATGTCACCCTGGCATACAGCCCAGTTCTTCCCTGTTTTCCTTTCATCCTGTCTCCTCATAATACCCAGATTACATTTGTTTTGGTTTCCTCACATTTGCTTACTGTTCAGCTTTTTTCTATATCCTTGCAACACATCTTAACTGTACTGTAATGACTTTGGAAGAAATAATTTAATTATGCTGGTGGTCTAGAGGCCATTTAGCTCCTAGAAGCTATGGGGTTCTAAATGCTCTAAGGAACATTTTATAGCTGTCCCCCCACAACCATTAGTCCAATAATGGCCTGAACAAAGAAAAAAAGACAGCTAAGGAAAGAAACTGAATAATTATTTTCTTTCAAGGAAGAAATAGATTATGTCTGAGGATTAATGTTAAAGACTGCCAACACAGTAGTTACCACAAAAGTGAATAGTATTTATCCATAAACTGAGAATAAAATCCTTATGAAGGAGCAAATTGTATCAGGGATGACTGCCTTCTTCCCAACTCCCTCCCTTCAAAAAAGACAGTGATTTTGAGTGTACCAGGATAGTGGTAAATTTTGATAAACATGAAAGGACAAATGAAAATAGTCATATATTTCAAGCTGCTGCTGTCATACATCTACACAGCATGTCTGCTCAGCCCTCAACCCAAAGGAAGACATATTTTGTGTACTCATCTGAAGTAAAATTAGGATGAAAGTGAAAGAAGAAATTGAGCACAATGTATTTCAACCTGTTGCTGTCAGCTGTACTTATGCAGTATGCCTCCTTTCCCTTACCCACAGATGATATTCCCCTGTACACACATTTCATTTCAATTGTGAAGAAAGTGAAAAGAAGTTCATCACTAACAATAATTTATTCCAACTTGTTCCTACACATTACACTGGTCCTAGGAAAGCTATAGCAACATTTCCTACACACATGAAGTGTTAGTTTTGAAGAAAGTTAACAAAATAATGATTACATAGTCCTTAGCCAGCACACAAGGTGTAGTGACATTCTGTGCACATCTCTGGAATTTGACTGCAAGGAAAATTTAAGAAATCTGACGACACTATTCCCAGCCTCAATACAAACTATAGCCATCTCTGTGCCCACTTCTGACTGGGGCCAGTTTTATACAAGGTGAGGCCCATGGCTGAGGACTGGACTAAGTCACTTACACAGCCAGGAATGATGGCCCCTAAAAGCTCTGAGGATCTATATGTTGTGTGATGTATTTTATCCCTTATTTCTCACTACAAAGGAGATGCACCCCTCCAATTTTTATACATTTCTTTGCACTGCCCCTGACAAGCGACCTCTATTAGTAGACACACACACACACACACACACACACACACACACACACACACACACACACACACACACACACACACACACACACACACACACACACACACACACACACACACACACACACACACACACACACACACACACACACACACAACATGCATTCTATGCAAATTGAAAGATTATCAATTCATCTATAGCATGTCTTTTGGGTGTTGTAAAAAACAAGAGCACCTGAATAAAACTATAACATTTCTTTTCAGTGTTGGAGAAAGAAAGTACACCTGAATAAAACCCACAAAGGACATGGAGCCTCCACACAGTTGGATCCACAGCTAAGAACTCGAGGAGACAAGAGGTGTCAGATGGCTACATTACTCACTGCATCACTGTTGTGTTCCTTTCCCACACAACTTATCCAGACTGCCAAAAATAGCCACTTACTGTATGCAATGCTGATGTCTGACAGTGATGCAAAGTGGAAGAAATTATGACCAAGTTGTTGCTCTTGTATACATTTCAAACCACACACACACACACACACACACACACACACACACACACACACACACACACGCACACGCACACGCACACGCACACGCACGCACACACACACGCACATGCACACACACACGCACACACACACGCACACACGCACACACATACATACACACATGCAAAAACATAAGCCACAGCAATGACTGTTTTACCACTCCATTTGAATCCATCCACCCAGTCCAACTCCCCCTCCCCCTTTTATCCCATGTTTTGCATTGCATTCCATTGGTTTACTATCAAAATATTGAAATTCATATGGTCTAACATTCATTTGATCGACCCATATGGTCGACACATGAATATTAAGTAGTTCATTTGGTCGATAGGAAGTGCATGCAAATTACCTATCGACATTATGTTGACAACAGGGCAAGGATATACTCTTGTCAGCACTGTTGTGCGATCTCTGAGTTGTAATATATAAGTAGCAGGGGGTGTGGGGGGCGCAGCCCCCACTAGGGGGTGCGGGGGCATAGTCCCCCCCTGCAAAAACACTACTGTTAATGTTGCAGGTATTTTTCGACCATTTAAACTTTGACATTTTTTTTTCAATATTTTGAATGTTTGGTGTAATGACTTTCAACGTTATGACCGTTGACCATATGAATTTCAACATTTTGATAGTAAACCCATTCCATCATTTAGTGACATTGTTCACACTTCCAGGTGGCCAGTCCTCCTGCAGTTGTTCTTCCATACCACACATGCATGTTGACACTTAGGGCCAATTTAAACTGTCTAATCCACCCACTACACATATTTAGAATGTGGAAGAAAAACAGAGCACCCAGAGAAAACCTAGCACAGAAGACATCCCAGCTAAGACTCAACTTGAATGATGATTGGAAATTCAAACTAATGAATAAATACCGTAGGAAACATGCTTCAGAACTGCACTGGTTCTCAGAATGATTCAAAATACCTGTTAAGTATTCACTATAACTGGATTTCCTGACAGAAACCCTGATTTCAGAATTCACTATAACTGGATTTCCTGACAGAAACCCTGATTTCAGGATTTTCTGACAAAGGCCTTGATTTCCTGACTGTCAGGAAAATTCATGATAGGTGGCAACACTATGAATTCCTCAGAGCTGGTCTTAGTTTGGCTGGTTCGCCTAAGAGTTGCAGATAATCTGCTGCGTCTAAATCAATCTGCTGCTAAAAGAATGAAAATAAGTATTATTTTGTACTTCTTCTGATTATATTTACTGTATTTCATAAGAATTCTGTATTAATTGTTGCATTTCTTGCACTTTAGTACAGTTTCAAAGCTGAACTGTTTCCACCACTGCTGTGGTACTTAATTACATTGTGTCTGCTAGTTTTACAGGACAGTAGCATCTAGATTGTGTGGTTTCATTGCACTTGACCTCTAAAACCAGTATTTGTACATTAGCAGGGTTTTCTGATTGCACTGTTGTGGCAGAAGTGTGCTGTAGCAAACCTATCTGAGTTGACGGCTGCTGGCTGAAAGTTTATTGTGTGGTTTCCTACCTGTCCTGTATGCCTTGCTGTTGCAAAACTTGTTTTTCTGATTCTATATAAGCCCAGCATTTGTGCTAAGGTATTCTCCATGCAGCAGCTATCAGCAGTGCCTTGCATAAACACAAACACTTTCAAGTTAAAATTTCCCTTAGAGTAACTATCTCTGCAACCTTCCCCAGCCCCCCGTTGCTCTAGGATCACCTTAGTTGCACTCAAAGCAGCATCGCCATGTTGGATAGCTGCAGTTTACACTGAGTATAGCACCTGTTCTTTGTCCATGTGCTGTCATCCCAGTCCAGCTAAATCTCCCCATTCTTCTCCCTGGTTAAACCCATAGTAAAAAAACTAAAACCATGGATAGACACTTATTTTTATTTATTTATTTTATTTTATTTTACATTTGTTGACCGGGCTAGTCTAACTGGATATATGTCCATTTTCAGTAGAGGCCCGGGGAGAAAAGCTCCAGGACAAAACAGATGAAAAAGTAAAAAAAAAACTGTGTAGAATAAAAATAGAGTTTACATAGAAAAAACATACAGAATACTGGGATACATTTTACAACACACTGGTTAGTAATCATCTACAAGATATAAACACCCTGGTTAATAATAAATACAAAAATAGAGAAGACAATAGTTAAATACTATTTACAAATATATAGAAAATGACATTTATAATGAGTCAAATCATAGAAGTTGCAGATAAACTGTACTGATTACATATACAATAAGTACAAAATTGACAAAAGAGGGAAAGTAAAAAAAATAATCTTAATCGGTTAGTCAGGGCTGTTACAAGGGCATAGCCATTTTGTTCTAAGGAGTATTTTCAGTTGTTGTTTGAAGAGGGGTAGAGAAGGAAGAGAAGTTAATTCAGTAGGTAGAAGGTTCCAGTTTCTCCCAGTAGAGTTTGAGAACAGAGAATCACCTGCCAAGTTGTTTGACTTACTGATGTTAATTCTTCTATCTCTGTGGCCAGCCTGGTGGAGATGGAAATCCTGAGGCAATGTAGCAATTGTCTCATGTATGCTGACAACCACTTAATCCTGAAGCAAACACAGTATGTGAGAGATGTAGTTACACTATGACAATTGAGACACAACTTTCACATACTGACAAATCAAATGACAAACAGGTTGTCAACACATGCACATCATTTCCCTCACTAAATAATGTCTTGCCACATAAACCCACACAAGTATACAAGTAACTTATCAAAACTTCAAAGGCCTCCTGTACGCTGCCCTCAGAAACCACATGCAAACAAAACCAGGTCAACACAACCACTACACATAAACATAAACATACACATCACAGTTTCTCCACAAGTAAGCCCCTAAGGTGAAACACCACACATTCAAACATCCTGGTCATAGGAGACTCCATCGTGAGACACACAGAAGTCCTCTCACCAAGTTGGATAAAGAAAGGTTTACAGTAAGATGCTTGTCAGGGGCAACTCTCAGGTCACTCAACCAGAAGTACCATTTATGACTTAGCCATAGTCCATGTGGGTGCGAATGTCCTGAGATGTACTTCCCCGGACTATATGACGAGAGACATGATGGACCTCTCTGAATACATGTCACAGACTGGTATGAGCCTTGCATTGAGCAACATTCTACCCTCACTAAAAATGACACCACGATACAAACAGAAAATGATTGACTTCAATACATGGCTTAGCTACTGGTGTCATTCCAAGGGGTTCCAGTATTTGTCAGCCTGGGATGACATGATGGAAAAACCATGCTGCTTTGCCAGAGATGGTCTTCACCTGTCACTGCTAAGCTTTCAAATACTGGCCAAGGCATTAGCTACCCCCATAGTGCCTATTTTAGTCAATGCCAAACCAACAGACCTACCGATGAAATACATTCTTCTAATGCCAAGCTGAAGGTACTACTGCTCAATGCTAGGAGTTTTTACAAGAAACTGCACTCCCTGGAAGCTCTTCTCACCCTGGGAAAGCTGATGTCAGTGCAGTTACAGTGACATGGTTCAAGGCTGTGGAAAGCACTTCAGCTTTGGCTATATACCCAAGCAGAGCTCCACGTGTTCCTGCAGAGGGGTCCTGGCAACAGAAACTGAAAAAAGCAACCACTTTCCAGATTTAAGTATTTTTTGGCTTTTTTTTATCTGCATTGTCCTCTCTGGCTTTCATTTAACTAGATATAACTGTTTTTGTGTCTATCTGCTGATTTCTGAAGTATCTGCACTTAAAAGTAGCATTTTGGTCGACTCTGGTCGATTAATACTGTTTTTTTGTTAATTTAACTGCTGAGGCTGCCCACTAAAGTGTGCTAGCCTGTGTAAATCGATTTTACTGTTTGCTTAATTGCATTTCTGTGTGCTTTCCTGAAAAAACAAAAAACAAAAAAAAATACTCCTTGTTTTCCTGCCTTTGCTCGACTAGTTAAGACCAGTATACAGGCTTTGCTGTATTCTGGGCTGTGTGTAGTTCCTGTGTTGGCCATTGCCTTACTTGGATAGAAGGAAGTTTCTGAGCTCACCAGTGGGAGTGGGGAGCCTTGAGCAGCCTATCTGTCCCTGGGGGAAGTGACCTCAGCACTTGAGCTGTAAATCATTGGTTGCTTTGGACCATTTCTAGCTCTTTTCAAGTTCCCTGTATAAAAATCCGCCTCAGGGCGTTTTTTTCTGGCTATATACCCAAGCAGAGCTCCACGTGGTCCTGCAGAGGGTCCTGGCAACAGAGAACTGAAAGAAGCGACCACTTTCCAGATTTAAGTATTTTTTGGCTTTTTTTATCTGCATTGTCCTCTCTGGCTTTCATTTAACTAGATATAACTGTTTTTGTGTCTATCTGCTGATTTCTGAAGTATCTGCACTTAAAAGTAGCATTTTGGTAGACTCTGGTCGATTAATACTGTTTTTTTGTTAATTTAACTGCTGAGGCTGCCCACTAAAGTGTGCTAGCCTGTGTAAATCGATTTTACTGTTTGCTTAATTGCATTTCTGTGTGCTTTCCTGAAAAAACAAAAAACAAAAAAAATACTCCTTGTTTTCCCACCTTTGCTCGACTAGTTAAGACCAGTATACAGGCTTTGTTGTATTCTGGGCTGTGTGTAGTTCCTGTGTTGGCCATTGCCTTACTTGGATAGAAGGAAGTTTCTGAGCTCACCAGTGGGAGTGGGGAGCCTTGAGCAGCCTATCTGTCCCTGGGGGAAGTGACCTCAGCCCTTGAGCTGTAAATCATTGGTTGCTTTGGACCATTTCTAGCTCTTTTCAAGTTCCCTGTATAAAAATCCGCCTCAGGGCGTTTTTTTCTGGCTATATACCCAAGCAGAGCTCCACGTGGTCCTGCAGAGAGGTCCTGGCAACAGAGAACTGAAAGAAGCGACCACTTTCCAGATTTAAGTATTTTTTGGCTTTTTTTATCTGCATTGTCCTCTCTGGCTTTCATTTAACTAGATATAACTGTTTTTGTGTCTATCTGCTGATTTCTGAAGTATCTGCACTTAAAAGTAGCATTTTGGTCGACTCTGGTCGATTAATACTGTTTTTTTGTTAATGTAACTGCTGAGGCTGCCCACTAAAGTGTGCTAGCCTGTGTAAATCGATTTTACTGTTTGCTTAATTGCATTTCTGTGTGCTTTCCTGAAAAAACAAAAAAAAATACTCCTTGTTTTCCCGCCTTTGCTCGACTAGTTAAGACCAGTATACAGGCTTTGCTGTATTCTGGGCTGTGTGTATTTCCTGTGTTGGCCATTGCCTTACTTGGATAGAAGGAAGTTTCTGAGCTCACCAGTGGGAGTGGGGAGCCTTGAGCAGCCTATCTGTCCCTGGGGGAAGTGACCTCAGCTCTTGAGCTGTAAATCATTGGTTGCTTTGGACCATTTCTAGCTCTTTTCAAGTTCCCTGTATAAAAATCCGCCTCAGGGCGTTTTTTTCTGGCTATATACCCAAGCAGAGCTCCACGTGGTCCTGCAGAGGGTCCTGGCAACAGAGAACTGAAAGAAGCGACCACTTTCCAGATTTAAGTATTTTTGGCTTTTTATCTGCATTGTCCTCTCTGGCTTTCATTTAACTAGATATAACTGTTTTTGTGTCTATCTGCTGATTTCTGAAGTATCTGCACTTAAAAGTAGCATTTTGGTCGACTCTGGTCGATTAATACTGTTTTTTTAACTGCTGAGGCTGCCCACTAAAGTGTGCTAGCCTGTGTAAATCGATTTTACTGTTTGCTTAATTGCATTTCTGTGTGCTTTCCTGAAAAACAAAAACAAAAAAAATACTCCTTGTTTTCCGCCTTTGCTCGACTAGTTAAGACCAGTATACAGGCTTTGCTGTATTCTGGGCTGTGTGTAGTTCCTGTGTTGGCCATTGCCTTACTTGGATAGAAGGAAGTTTCTGAGCTCACCAGTGGGAGTGGGGAGCCTTGAGCAGCCTATCTGTCCCTGGGGGAAGTGACCTCAGCACTTGAGCTGTAAATCATTGGTTGCTTTGGACCATTTCTAGCTCTTTTCAAGTTCCCTGTATAAAAATCCGCCTCAGGGCGTTTTTGCACTGTTGGGCGCATAGCACAGCAGCGGTTATACAGGTTTAAACTATTTCTGGCTCCGCCAAGTCTGCTCTTCAATTTTTCCCTTAGAAGCTCTACTCAGTTTATTTAGCTGTATATATTAGCACTTGTTTTCGGAACTTCTATCCTTAGCAAGCACTCATAATAAAATAAGCACTCTTACCCTAAAGTAAGCACTACAGGCATCCACTACCCACTGTGAATACCCACTTCCCTTAAAGGCACAGCACTCCTTATAATATTCTAGTATGTCGAGTGGTAGACCACTAGCATCCTCTCTTGTTCAGCTGGTTAATCTGGGAATCTTAAGACAATGTTACAATTGTCTCATGTACACAGACAACCCTCTCCTCCTTCCTACTAACACATATATTTGTGAGAGATGCAACTATATAGCCAGACTGGAGGCTGAACTCTCTCAACTCAGGACTGGCAAGACCAGACAGGAGGAGAAGGTACCCACAACCAAAGCAAAACCAGTCACACATAAAACCACCACTACTACAAACCAAACACATAAGAACACAAAGACATACTCGGAGGCTCTTATAAAAAACTTACCAAAACAACAGAGGCCTCCAAAGCAGACACCCAGAAATACACCCCCACAAAACGCAACACCTACAACACATACCTCAAGCAACAGGTGTGTCACACAATCACAGCCCCTAAGGCAAAACACTATGCCAGAGACATTAGTAATAGGTGACTCTATAGTCAGACACACCGACGTTCCACTTACCAGGCTGAATAAGGAGAGGGTAACGGTGAGCTGCCTATCGGGAGCAAAGATCCGCCACATTACACATGCACTCAGGTCACTCCAAAGCAAGTACAAGTATGATGCAGTCATTGTCCATGCTGGTGTGAATGACCTGAGACGTACCTCCCTGGACTACATGAAAAGAGACATTGAGGAGCTCTCCGATTATGTAGCCCAGACTGGTATGACCCTGACCCTGAGCAGCATCCTGCCTTCACCAAGAATGATGCCTCAGTACAAAGACAAAATGATCAGTTTTAACAATTGGCTTAATCACTGGTGTCATTCTAGGGGGATCTAATGTCTGTCAGCCTGGAATGACATGCTGGGCAGGCCACGTTGCTTCGCAAGGGATGGCTTGCACCTGTCACCACTGGGCTTCCGGATACTGGCCAAGGCTCTTGCCACCCCCATAGTGCCTTTTTTAGGCAATGCTCAAAAGACAAATCAACCTCCATAAAAAACAAAAATGGAAAAAATTAAGGGTAATGCTGCTCAACGCCAGAAGTCTAAATCTCAAGATGCAGGCACTCGAAGCACTTCTCAGTATGGAGAACATCGATGTCTGTGCAGTAACTGAAACCTGGTTCAAGGCTCCTGAGAGCACTCCAGCGCTACCAGGCTATACCTCATATCATGCTTTTCGGCCTCAAGTTCCAGGCCGAACCACAAAGGAGGGGAGTGTCCATTTTCATAAAGGACACCTACACCTCTCGATTGGTGGCTACCCATGAAGCATCAGAAACCATACAAGTTTTACTCACTATAGGCAAAACTGCCATACAACTGGTCGCATGTTATAGAACACCCTCCCAATCCCAGGAATCCCATCAAGCATTCCTGAAAACACTGGAGGATATGAATGTCACACCAAACACCATCATATTGGGTGACTTCAACTACCCCAACATAGACTGGGTCCACTATTCTAGCCCTAACACCCTAGCCCAAAGATTCCTGGAATTCATTAACTCAAATGCTATGGAGCAACTGGTCACTTCTCCTACGAGGAGAGATAATATACTTGACCTGATTATCACAAACATGGGGTCCAAATGCTCCGCACTGGATATAAACCCCTCACTAGTAAGATCTGATCATAAACTGATCACGTTAGATGTACATATCCCACCCCCACCCCCAGAACAAAAGACTACAGTGAAAAACTTTTCAAAAGCTGACTTTGCGCTCCTTAAGTCAGAAATGATATCCTTTAAGCCTACTGGGTTAATGGAAACCACATCCCAAAATGCTGAATCCTTCACAAAAGCCTTCTACGGACATCTCCAAGAATGCATGGATCAAGCAATCCCAACTAAAACCAAGACCCTCTCCACCAAGGGAAAACGCCCGGTTTGGTGGACCCCGGCTATAAACAAACTGTATAACAAAAGAAGGAAGCTACTGCAGGACAAAGCCAAATCCCACAAGGGAAAGGCTTCCTGATCAGCACAAGTAAAAACTACGTTCTCTCATAAAAACATCTAAAGCAAACTTTGAGAAAAAGATTGCCAAGGATACCAAAGACAATCACAAGGCCTTCTTCAATTATGTCAGAACCTTGGGAGGAAATTCTCAGATATGCTCTGAGTTAGTACACAACGACAAAAAATTCACTGACCCTACCGACATTGCCAATATTCTGGCAGATAGGTTCAGTGCAAATTTCTCCCTCCCTCACCCCTAAAGATGAAGTAATTATCCCTGCTAAATGTAACCTACCTGTCATCACAGACATACAGGTGAAATCAGCACTCAACAAAGCAAAAAACACAGCATCTATGGGACCCGATGGTATCCCCGGTTGCGTGTTACGTGAACTTCAAGATGAACTAAACCCGCACCTAAGAACGCTATTCAATCTTAGCCTCACTACAGGATATGTACCTGAACACTGGCGCACAGCAACAGTGGTCCCACTCCACAAAGGGGGAAATTCTACTGACCCTGGTAACTACCGCCCCATATGTTTGACCAGCCTGGTCTGCAAGGCTATGGAAAGAATCATCATGGAACTCATAAATGGCGACATTGGGGATCTGCAGACCCTTGATCCCACCCAGTTCGGTTTTGTAAAAGGCAGATCCTGCCTCTTAAACCTGGTTGATTTCTTTGAGACAGTCACTAGTGCCATCGACGAGGGCAAGGCTGTCCACACTGCCTACTTGGACTTGGCTAAAGCCTTTGACACGATACCACACTCTGGCATCATAGACAAGCTCAGCAGCCTAAATGTAAATCCATATGTCACAAGATGGGTAGCAAACTGGCTAAAAAACAGAACCCATAAGGTCAAAATTGCTGGAGCCATGTCAGACTCAAAACCAGTCACGAGTGGTGTCCCACAGGGATCAGTCTTGGGACCACTCTTATTCGGCATTTACTTCTCAGATGTGTAAGCAAATATGGGAGGATTATGGCTGACAAAGTTTGCAGATGACTGCAAACTGGGTGCCATAGTTGATTCACCTGCTGACACACACATCCTACAGAAAGGTCTCACTGAAACGGACAACTGGTGCCGGAATCATGGCCTCAAACTTAACGCCAAAAATGTATAGTCATCCCTTTGGGAAAAACAAAGTACCCACAAATTATCACGTAGACAATAACCCACTGAATACGGAAGAAGTAATCAGAGACCTGGGGACTCAAGTCGATAGTGACCTCTCCTTTGACAACCATGTTGCCAAAGTGGTCAGAAAGACATTCTACCTTGCCCATCTCATCATGAAGGGATTCTCATCCAGATCAAAGGAGGTCATTGTACCTCTATATTCCTCCCTTGTCAGGCCCATGATTGAATATAATGCTCCATTTGGGATGTATCTCACCCGGCACATGCAACAACTGGAAAGACCCCAGAAGTACCTCACCAAGAGGATCATAGGTCTCAAACATGTGCCTTATCCAGCTAGATTAAAGAAACTCCAGCTCTATTCAGTAGCATACCGCCTGCTCAGAGGTGATTTGTGCCTAACATATAGGGCCATGTCCAACCAAGAACTGATGGACATGCTCCATCTCAAAAAATCCAAAACCACCAGAACCACGCGAGCTAAAGATTTCAACCTCTGCACAAATATGAATAGGACATGCTGGAGGGATAGATTCATAACACAGAGGTTACCCATACTCTGGAACAAAATCCCAGTTCATGTGAGACAGAGCCCTTCATTGGCACTGTTCAACAAAAATCTCGATGCATGGATGGGAGATCGCAAGTTTACCCCGGGAGTCACCTCAGTGTCAGTACTAGACAGAGGTATAGTTTACTAAATAATGGGGTCCCACATGTGTCACTACTAGAGAGGCGCAACTATATAATACGGGGTGGCGGAAGCCACATCACTGTTGGCTAGGCTTATAAATGCCCCCGGGCAGATAGCCTAGTACACTACTATGAAACTATGAAACTATGAAGCAGTGCAAGGCAACAATGCCTATCACACATTCAGACCACCTCCTGAAAAGGGGAAAAAAAGAAAGGAGGAGGTGTTTCCAGTTACAAAAAAAAAATCAGGTCTCTTGATTGGTCAAGGTTAGGAGGATGAGTTGCTTGAGCTACTCCATGTCCAGCTGACAACAGACAAAATCTCTCACCATATCATCGCTAGTTGCAGGTCTCCAATCATTAACCATGAATACTACTTTATATACCTGAAGTTACTAGAATCACTCATCATTCAGCCCAACACACTACTCATGGGCAGTTTTAACTACCCTTCCATAAACTAGCAAGCATACATGACTATTAACATGTAGGCTCAGAGATTCCTGGACTTTGTCAATGCAGATGCTCTGGAACAGTTGATCTGCACTCCCGCTAGGGGCTAAAATATCCTTAACATAGTATACACAAAGATGGGGGAGTGCTGCACTCCCCCACCATAATGTTCTCATTAGTAAGATCAGATCATAAATTGGTCTCCTTTGAAATAAATGTAATGGTAGAATCCCATCAAACCCTAAAACTCTATATACATTTTCCAAGGCAAATTACCTTCTCTTAAGTGATAGCCCAGGTAGGCAGATTATTTTTTCTTAAGTGATAGCCTATGTAATTTTAAAGCTCCTCCTAACCCCCAAAACATTGAGGCCTATGCAGAAGTATACATGAATGCCCTGTACAACCACTTAAAAAACTGCACAGAAATGGCAATACCTGACTGAACTAAATCCAGATCTAGCTGGAAAAACTAGTCACCCTGGTGGATCACTGCTATAAATAGACTATACAACAGAAGGAAGAAATTCCTGTCTAGAGGTAAGTGGGAGGGAGCACAACAGAGACAAAAAAAATCCATCATTAGTCTCACAGGCAAATGAGTGAACTAGTCAAGTCTTCAAAGGTTAAATACAAGAATAAAATAGCATCCCAAGTAAAGGATAACCATAAAGCATTTTTTTAATTATGCCTGAAATTTTAAGGGAAACACTCAACAATGTTATATGTTGGCTGTAGATGGCATTACCTATACTCAGCCAGAATAAACAGCAAACCTGCTAGCTGATAAATGCAGCTCAAATTTCATCTCCTCACTACATGTCCATGAAATACCCCTACCATTCCTTTGCCTGTTATCACAAAAGAACAGGTCACCCCTGCTCTCTCTAAAATTGAAACACAGCATCAATAGGCCCTTATGGAATCCCAGCGTGCTTATTAAGTAGCTTAAAACATGACGTAGCAGATCCACTCAGATCTCTATTTAACCACAGTGTCCAGACATGCTTTGTCCTAGAGTGGAAGACAGCAACAGTCATCCCTCTGCACAAAGGGGGACCATCAATGAATCCAGGAAACTAGTAACCCATATGTCTGACTAGCCTGATATGCAAGGCTATGGAAAGGATAACCATTGACCTAATTAACAATGATGCAGGAAATCTCCAGGCTCTAGTCCCAACCCAAGTTCGGCTTTCTCAAGAGGAGGTCCTGCCTCCTCAGTCTGGTGGCCTTCTTTGAGAAGGTCTCCAAGGCCATGGATGAAGGTAAGACAGTGCATACTGCCTACCTTGACCTGGGCTAAGTATTTGACACATTACTCTACTCAGGTATTATAGATAAACTCACACAATTGGGCAAAAACTCTCTATATCACCAGATGGCTAGCCAAATGGCTCACAGATAGGACACCTGCTGTTAGAGATGGGGAGTCCACATCCAGCAAGAGACCATTCACCAGTAGAGTACCACAGGGCTCAGTGCTGGGCCCCTCCTGCATGAGATATACTTCTCAGATGTCAAGACAAATGTAGATGGCCTTTGGCTGACTAATTTTGCTGATGGATGCAAGCTGGGGGCAATCTTTGACTCCCCAAACAAGATTGATATCCTACAGATTGGTCTGATGCAGACTAATGACTGGTGTCAGAGTCATGGCCTCAAACTAAATGCAAAAAAGTGCATAATAATACCCTTTGGGAAATCAAATATACCAGCAAATTACAACATTGATAACATCCCACCTAAGAGTAGACCCAGTGAGGAGAGATCTGGGTACTCAGATAGTAATCTGAACTTCGACCACTGTCTGTCCACGATGGTGAGGAAATCATTCTATGTGGCTCAGCATATAAGTGAGGGCATGGTATCCAGATCTAATGATGTCATAGTACCACTGTATTTGGCCCTCATCAGACCAATAAATGAGTAGAATGCACCCTTTGGCATGTACCTTCCCAGGCACCTGCAACAGATGGAGTGTACTCAGTGGCTTCTCATAAAAAAATACAGGGTATAACCAACATGTCATATGTGGACTGATTAAATGCCTTATTACTGTATTCAGTTTCCTACCAATTACTGAGGGGTGATCTGTGCCTGAACTACAAGGCATTCTCTGACTCAGTCCTGATGGAATTTTGCATATTCACAAAACTAACTGCATGAGGGTTACCCACTCCAAAGATCTAAACCTCATCTGTGACATGAATAGATCATGCTGGGGATACAGATATGTGACCTACAGATTGTACGTACTCTGGAACAGGCTTCCTATTCACGTGACATAGACACCTTCCCTGACCATCTTCAAGCACTATCTGAACTGAAGGATGGTAAATTTTAAATTCAGTACTGGGGTGGCTCCCATGTCTCTTATGGACAGAGGCATTCTGTAAAAATTGTCAAAACCCCACTTGCTGACCTCTGTTATTATTTCCCAAGGGAGAGAAAATTGAGTAAAATCTGTGTAAAACCGGCTAGGCTTGTAAGGGGTCTTGAGCTGTTCGCCTAGTAATCTCCTATGAGTCTATGAATCTATGACATAAAATGATTATTTCATTCAACAAGGATACATTCAGCCTTAACACTACTTCAGAATGACACAGGCAGGTAAAGTTTTCTTCTGTTCTTCTGGGGTAATACAGATAATGGAAAATGATATCTTCATTCCAAATGTGTAGCATTATGGTTAACTTGGTTTATAATGTTTCTGACTAGGTTTACAGTGCATCAGGTTGGTTTAGAATATATCTGACTTTGTTTACAATGCATCTGACTTGGTTTACAATGTATCTGACTAGTTTACAATGCATCTGACTTGGTTTACAATGTATCTGACCAGTCTGGAAATGTGCAGTGGTACTGCTCTTGAATGCTAGGCTCTTACTTTTCTAAGAATTCTGGAGTAGACCTAACCAGTGCTGTTTTGTAAGCTTTACTAAGAATTATAAATGCAAACAGGCAAGTATTATTCTTTCTTGAATGCTCATACATTTTTATTCTGTCTTACACTTGTCATTTTTTATATTATTCAAAAGAGAAAAAGATACTGCCATGCTTGTTTTAAATTCGAACACAACAGACTGGATGTACCATTAAAATATGTGGATTGTGTTCCTGAAAGTCATCTCACAAAGGTAATTCATTTTTTTTAATGCATATTGCATAAGAAATTGTTTGCCTAGTTGGTCTCAGATTTAATAAATAGATGTTGAGACTTTAGCTGATTGGATTAAGTGACCCTGAGATAACATTCAGATTTGTTTAAATCTGAATCACTTCATGTAATATCATGGTAGTCTGCATCTATTTTCTGTGGCATACTGTGTTTTGGGAAACACTTTTCTTCAGTCTTCTTTAATTTTACTTTGGTGAAATCAGACAGTTTGATACAGGGAATTATATGCAATAATGAACTATGCATACTTCTCATATGTATTCAGTTTAGCAGCACAATCAGCTCAGGGTCACCGGGAACTGGAGTCCATCTCAACACTATGGTGGTGGGCTAAAGTAAACATTTGCCTTTTGAATGTTTTAAATTTACCTCTGAAACTTACAGGATAAATGTTTAGAGAAGAAAACAAGAAAACCAGAAGACAGTGTTAGTGATTTATTTGTAGAAATAAGTATTTACTTCATTAAGTGGCTGAGTGGCAGCCATTTGAAATACTCCTTCAACTTCAGTGTAAAGGCAAACAAAAAAATCTTCATCCATTGCACACTCAGAATGCACACACAAAAAATACTACCTATCTAAATCAACCTCTTTGAAATTAAATTAATTTCTATATAACTAATTAATTAACTAAATAAAGGAATGAAAAAATGTAGCACTAATGGCAACTAGTTAGTTGAGAACAGTGTCAAGGCAAACAAGATTCAATTCTAATTAGCAAAACTAGCTGTAAATAAAATATATATACATGTATTTAATACACAGATCTGACTGTGATCCTCAGCTGAAACCCAGCACTGTTGGCGAAACAATCTTTTCTAAGTTAAATATAAATAAGATAAAAAAAATAACTAAACTGTATATTACACAAATCCTAATACAATTCCCATTACACTATTAAACTAGATACAAATATATTTATTGTAGTTAATTATTCCATTTTGTTAACCTGTTAGGTCTCAGCACTTTTCTGCAATGAGCTTAGGTCAATAAGAAGCAGAGAATTATACCCAAGGTAACATTAGAAGAGAAAAAAATTAAAGATCATAAGCAAACAACTACTTACCAGAAATGAAAAAGTCACCAATCAGGTGTCATCCATTTGTGGATAATCTCTGACCCGATTACAATATTTATTTATTTATTTATATTTTGGGAATTAGATATGAAAGCTTTTTTATTAAATTTTTGGGTCTCTTTATGTCCTGTATGCATGGTAGCTGGACTACTGTAAGTTCATTGTTACAATACATGTTGTTTAGACCTGAATGAGTGGAAGGATAATGGCTATTAATGGAAGGCTTAATGCCATTTCTTTTCCCCCTCTCTCTCTCTCTCTCTCTCTCTCTCTCTCTATATATATATATATATATATATGCTGGTCTACTTTTCAGCAAAATAACACTTCACTGAACTGCAACAACACCAAAAATATACACTGCAAACACATTTTTGCAGATTTGTAAGCCCCTCTGCACCCCCATGTTGGGGGCTGTATCCTGCTAATTATATATACTAATTCTGAGATCACACTACAGTGGGAAAAAGGGTAAATTACCTCATGTTCACTGTACTGTGATCTACATCAACAAGCTCCAACTGCTGTATAGGTTCCATGCCTGTTCCAACTTTAATAAGGGAAAAACACCACACCTGTTCTTCTAAAGGGTCCTGGAACTGCTGATTATTGGTCATTGAAGAGTAGTTCATAATAGTGAGTTTTCATTGAACTGCGCTTTCACTATATTGGTGTTTACTTTTTGATGTTATGTGAAGTGTAGTTTTAGTGATGGAAAGTAGACGCATATATATATATATATATATATATATATATATATATATATATATATATATATATATATATATATGTGTGTGTGTGTGTGTGTGTTCTCCAAACTACATTTTGTCTAGACCATAACTCCAAATTTACACTTCACTGAAATGGCACTTTGTGATCGCATTGCAGTATGCATGAACAAATATACTGTTGTCACTCTTGTGCGATCTTGGAGTTAGTATATATAATTACCAGGGGGTGTGGAGGGCACAACCTCCCACATAGGTGGTGCAGGGGGGCTTGCCCCCCCACAAAAATTAGAGAAAATTAGTGTGGTTTAACTCTTTTCCATTTTGGCAAAGTGCCGTTTCGGCAAAGTGTAAATTCGGAGTTATGGTCTCGGCAAAGT
>NC_056731.1:1795914427-1795996927 GCF_019279795.1 Protopterus annectens | reverse complement strand
GGCCACAATCCAATCTCCCACTAACTCACTCAATATTAACTTATATAACTTTATACAACTAATCAATTCCACTACCAGGCCTTCCAAGAACTCCATTACTGGAAGTACAATAGACTGGATTCTAGTATTCCATCCTCACTATATCTCTGATAGTGGTATTCTCCCAGACCCACTAAGTGACCACTACCTCACTTTTGCCCACTTCCATACAACTAACTCACACCTATATTTCCACTCGCTGCCTAAAGAACTTAATTTCTGAAACCTTCTCAAATGAACTAAAAAGCACAAACTGGAACTCATTAAAGAATCTTCCCCTAGATAATGCTCTCTCCTACTTTAACTCTACTTTCACAAACCTGCTCAACTCCTTTGCCCCTCTAAAAACAAAACATACAAAAAGTAACCCTGTACCCTTTACCCAAAAACACCTTAGCTACCATGCGACTCCATGACAAAGCCTGGACATGTTACTATAAAAATAAAACCACTATCACCCTAAACAAATATAAAACACTATGAAATAAAGTCAAAAATGTATTACCTCAGACCGCAAAGCCTATTTCTCCACTCTCCAAACCAACCACAACACCAATCCCAAACTATTTTGGAAAGGAATCTCATCTCTCCTCAACCCAGGCAAAAAAGAAAACCCTTGCCCCATCCCAGATGCCTCTAACATGGACTTAGCCACCCAACTTAACTCTTTCTTCACAGAGTCCATAAGTAAGATAACATCATCTTTCACCAACATCTCTACAACCCCTTTTCAGCGTACACCCATCCCTTCCTCCTCTAACATCCCTTGCCCCCAACCTCCACCTTTCTCTATCAATCCAATCTCTATATCCACTATAAAAAAACTTCTCCTAAAATTAAAACCTGGTCCCAATGCCCCTGATCAAATTCCCAAGTAGCAGCAAAAGCCATTGCTCTCCCTATCAGCATACTAATTAGTCTTTCTTAGAAAGCCAGGTCCCCCAGCTCTGAAAGAAAGCCTTTATTATTCCTCTGCATAAAGGAGGTAATAATAATGATATTCCAAACTTCCACCCTATTGTTATCTTATCCCCTATTTCTAAGCTTCTTGAAAAATGTATCCGCCAACAACTCTTATCCTATCTCATCAACAACCAGCTTCTTACCCCCACACAGCATGGATTCAGACCTGGTCATAGCACCTCCACTGCTCTCCTCTCCTTCCTTGAAATAATTAACAAAGCCTATTATTCCGGACATTTCATGTCCACCCTTCTACTCGACCTCTCCAAGGCATTTGACACTATTTCCCACAACCTGCTTCTTAAACTCTCCAAACTAAACCTATCCTCTTCCTGTACCAAGTGGTTCTCCAGCTACCACACAACCAGACAACAAGCAGTCAGATGGAATAAAGCCACTTCACCCTTCCTTAATACTCCCACAGGTGTCCCTCAAGGTCCCATTTTTGGCCCCCAACATATTCATTAATGACTTCTACCAAGCCTTTCCAAACTCCACCATCATCCAATATGCCAACGATTCTACCATTATATGCTCCTCCCCTTCTATCCCCACTCTAAATAAGCTTACCCAAACCACCTTCTCCTCTACTGAGTTGAGGATGCTAAACAACCATCTGGCTCTTAATGCAATCAAAACTAAACTTATGTTATTCACCGCCTCCAAAACCTCCTCCCTAGATAAACACTCATTTATAATCACCAGCAAAAATAATACTCCCTGAGAAAGTCTCTGACACTAAACTACTAGGAGTCCTCATAGATGATCAACTAAAACTCGACAAACATTTACAAGTAAATATAAAAATAAAAAATACAAAAAACTTGGTATGCTATACCACCATGATCACTATATCTCTCATTCTGCTAGGCTCATACTAGCCAATATTTATCTCATCCTATCCCTCCTATATGGTTCATCTATCCTCACTAACCTGCAGTCCTCCCTCAAAACAAAAACTCTTGTCTTGCTATAACAAGATATCAAAATTTGCAGCAGGTCACAGAGCCATTTCTCACCATTGTAACTCTCTTCACTAACTAAACTGGCTTGAGCTACCTAACCCCCTCACTTATACCCAACTCATCCAAGCTCATAAACTCATTTACAACCCCTCTCTTTGTCCCTCCCTAGCCACTACCTTTGAAATGTATGAACCAGAATGACTTCTAAGATCTAATTCCCAAAAACTAATTAAATTACAAAAACCCACATGTCCAGCTGGGAATCACCTAATGTCCTTCTCTCTTGCACGCCTCTGGAATTTTATACCATCTCCTATCCGCATCACCAGCAGTCTCTCCTCATTTAAAACCTTGCTGCACTCACACCTAACTTCACAATGGAAGTGTTCCTGTTCCCATCCTGCCTACTCCTGCTAATAACACTTCCTACTCTTGTATAACTAAATACTGCCTCCTATAATTCCACAGCTCTACTGACCTATTTGACCAACTACTTAACAGTTACGCTATGCTGCTACTTTTGTGTAAAAAAAGTGTTTTATTACTGTTTTACAAACTATACTGATGTACTCTATCATTGTTAACCTTTTCTTATTATATTTACTTTGTATCCCTATGAAATCATCTGTAATGTAAATGTGCAATGTGTACTATGTATTTGTATTTTTCTGGAGCTTTTCTCCTCAGGACTCCATTGAAAACAGGCTCCTTGTGGCCCAATTGGACTATCCTGGCAAACAAACTGCAAATAAAATAATAAGTAAATAAAATAATGAACTCTCGTTATTTTTATCTCGGTTATTTGAACATCAGTTATGTGGCAGTCCATCATCTGAAGTAGACCCATATATATATATATATATATATATATATATATATATATATATATATATATATATATATGGGTCTATCTGAGTTCATCGACATGTTAAAATGTCAAAAACGAATTAACCGACACGAGAATGTCGAAAGTCACGTCACCGACGCCAGAAGATCGACGAGGCAGAAGACCGACGGAAGAAGACACCGGCGCTGAGAAGCTGCGATGGGGAAAGGATATGTAAGTCTGCGGTAGTGACGGACGATAGGGTGCGAGTAAGGTAAGTGTGCGATGCTGGTGTTTAGTAGGGGTAGGGGTGGGATAAGTGAGTTAGGGTTAGGGCGCGGGTTAGGTGAGTGTGCGAGTAAGGTAAGTGTGCGATGTTGGTGTTTTGTAGGGGTAGGGGTGGGATAAGTGAGTTAGGTTAGGCGGGTTAGGTGAGTGTGCGAGTAAGGTAAGTGTGCGATGTTGGTGTTTTGTAGGGGTAGGGGTGGGATAAGTGAGTTAGGGTTGGGCGCGGGTTAGGTGAGTGTGCGATAGTGACGGACCTTAGGGTAAGGGTTTGGGTCAGGGTTGTGGATAGTTGTGTATGTATGGGTTAGTGTTTGTTTGTAAGGATTTTGGTGTGCTTGTGTTGTGTGTGTGAGTGTTGGATAGGGGATGTGTTTTGTTTGTTGGTATGTTGTGTCGGGTGTATGCGATGTCGTGTTTGTGAACTGTCGATCTTCTGGCGTCGGTTATATGAGTTTCGCTGTTTTGGTGTCGGTTATTTCGTTTTCGGTATTTTAAAATGTCGATGAACTCAGATAGATCCATATATATATATACACATATATACATATGGGTCTACCTGATAACACCAACATGCCAAAACACCAACAACAAAATAACCAACATGGAAAAAACGAAAAAAAAAAAAAGTTCAAAAACACGAAACTTCACATGCCCGACAAACCAAAATCCCGACAATCAACAAAACAAATAACTTTCCCGAAAAACACACACACACACTAAACCTTACATACACAGCTATGTATACACCTACCATAACCCAAACCCTAACCCTAAGGTTTGTCACTATCATACACTTACCTTACCCGCACCCTAACTCACTTAATTTGCCCCTAACCCTCAAGTCCGTCACTATCGCACACTTACCTTACCCTCAGCCAAACCCTAACTCATTTAACCTGCCCCTAAACCTAAACTCTGTCACTATCGCACACTTTCCTGACCCGCACCCTACTCTAACGTCCGTCACTATCACACACTTACCTTACCCACACCCTGACCCTAATGTCCGTCCCTATCGCATACTTACCTTAACATGTCAGTGTTCTCAGCATTGGGATTCTCAACTGTTGGTCTTCTCCGTTGTCGATCTTCCGGTGTCGGTGTTCTCGTTGTCGGTGATCTGCGATTTTCACATTTTCAGGTAGACCTATATATATATATATATATATATATATATATATATATATATATATATATATATATATATATATATATATATATATATATATATATATATATATATATAGTATCCACCCTCCCCTCCCTGTTTCTTTGGCCTACATTTGTCTTTCTCTCCTTTTATTGTTAAATACAAAAAAGACCCAGATAAGCTAGAGTCTAAACTATATAATACCTTAAATTTCCTGTAGTGGGAGCCCATAGAATATATGTATATGACCTCTTAAGGGCATACACATGTCCCATGGTCTCCCACTGCAGGAGGTTTAATTTATTAAACAGTGAAGACTCTAGCTTGGGTCTTTTTTGGATTTTTATTCTGAATGCTTTATCTGTCCCCAGGATTCAATAAAGTCCGTGTTGGCTCTGTGTAGCACCTACACAGAATGTATCCGTGTACATGCTGACAATCTTCTCTTGGCAGAGCGCCATGCATATTAATGGTGCGGCACACCTAAGGGAGTTCAGAACAACAAGGATATTGAATCTAACACTGATGGCACACCACATAACTATCAGCCCGTTAACCTGACTGAAAGGGGTACAAGACAATTTATTTCACTAATTTGGATTTATTTTAAATTTGTTTACTTTTATGTGTTTGTTTGCATGATGTGGCGCATTATTTAGCTATGCTTAGCACTGTGCACCCATGCATTAGACATATACCAGACATCTGAAAATAGAAACCGGAAGTTTTTAATTGTTGCAGTTGCACTGTGCACAGCATCGCACAAACCCATACAATGAAACTACGCTATGCTTACATTGGCATATTTGCAGTATATCTGAAGATACATAAGCTCTCTTCACTACTCCAGTAGTGAGATAGGTTGAGTGATGACCTACAGTGTAGTAGGTCCTGGGTTCAAGTCTTGGGCAGTGATACTTTTTACATATACTGCTGTGAAACTGTGTCAGGTCAATGAAACTTTGGTTCACTTTAAATTCAGCTATTGTTCTATCTAGAAAAGGTGCATGATACTAAGCATCTCTTAAACAAGAGTAACAGTCTTTCCATGTTTGTGTGTTACTAAACTTCTCCTAAACATGGGTTGAGCAATGCTAAGCAATGTGGCGGGTTTTTGAAAGTTTCAGTATGACTCGCAATGGCGGAAATGCATCCTATTTAAATGGCAATAGGTGATAATTGCACAGTATTCTTTGGAGCCTCATCTTCAGTGTGGATATGGCTGTCATGGGGGCAGGAGTGTGCTTTTGGTGGGTCTATATTAGAAGCAAGAAAAGCCATTACCGTGAACGCTCACATGAGCGAAAATGCTGGGAATTGAAAGGGTGTTTGTCGGGTCATGGTACAGTGAGGAGTGGGATATTTGCCCTTTCCTCACTGCAGTGCGACCTTGGAGTTGGAATATATAGTTAGTGAGGGGTGTGGGGGCGCAGCCCCACACAATACCAAGTTCAATTACTGGCATTTTCGCTTATGTGAAAGTTTGCGGTAATGTCTTTTCGTGGTTCTAATATAGACCCCTTTGGGCACAGCATTGGGGTGTTCGGGAGTCTAGGGTTTTTATTGGACTCCTGGTACAGTACCATGGTCCATTGCTGCTGTAGGAGAACTAGCTTGGCTCAGAAAGAAAGTCTGAGGCCTGGGATATTTTGGCCAGGGATCAGATCAGTGCAACTGGTATCCCCCGTACTGGTGAGGAGTGTTGTCACCATTAAAAAGACGTTTGTCGATGGAAGAGAGGCACTTTGGATCACTGGATCCAAGAGGCATGGGTGGGGAACACCCCACAGATATGTGGGTTTGTTTTCTAGTAATTTATAAATATACAAGCTGAATTTGTGCAAAACTGCTATGCATAATGGTCTCCTTCTCTTACTGCAGCTGCAGAAGTGGAGGCTTGCAATGTGCAGTCCCATGCAAGGCATTTTGCCAGGATTAGGTAAGCGCGTGGTATGTAAGAAAATAAATAAAGTAATAAATGAATGCATAACTTAATAATAAAATAAAATAAACACAGATATTACAAACTTAACAGTCATGTATGAAATACCTGGGACATCGTAGACTGTCATTAATGTGTCAGTGCATATCTGAATTGTTAAAGCAAGTTAAAGCAAGTAAGCACACAATATTGTGTAGCATAGCTTCCAACCATTAGTTAATTTTGTGGAATATCAAGATTAAGGGTCAATGTTGTGGTCTGCTCATTGTCAGAAATATGCTGTAGATTGTAGTCAATAAGAATAGGGTAAACATGTAAATTAACAGAAGTCCTAGACAGCTATCCATGTGTGTAAATGCAAGATCTGAAACAACATGAACTGAAACAATTAAGTGTAAAAGAAGGCAGTGCTCTGATATTTGAAATAAAATTTTCAGTATTACTGTAGTCACTGCTTATGGGTTCTAATTCCACACCAGCCAACTGAGAAATTGTGCTATTTGCAATACTGTTTTAGCTTTTCATCAGTAAAACATAAGCATACTTGCATGTGAAGTGCACACCCATAGACCTCTGTCATGACTGTCCAGTGTAATCAGTGTACATGGATATACCACGCAACTGTCACGATTTTTGCAGAATGTACTGAGTATTGCCCCATATGTTTGGTCTGTTTGGTATATAATCTTTTTTTACTGGTCATTCTCTGCCACATTGGTGAGGATCAGTGTCAGAAAAAAATGTCAGTCCTCTGAATTGCAGATATTAGACATGTCTTGAAATGCATTTTAATGGCAAATCTGTTATTTGATCACCTTGCTACTCCTAGATGATGCTGTACTATGATTCAATTCCATATTCCTTAACACTGTCAACTCCTTTGCCCCTTGTGTACTGTTATAGTTAAATCTATCATATCTGCCTGGCTTATTTATACACTCCAGCCATTCCTTAATGCCAAAATGAGACAATGCTTGGAGGCTGTGGTCCAAAACCAACCACCCCTCCCACCTCCAACAATGTATAGAATTATATTTGAAACATTTCTCACTAGTGGATAAAAAATGTGAAAGAGTGTATATTAAGAAAGTTAGGAAAATAGGGACACAAAACAATATCGTGGTGAGATGGCTTATCCATGGAATAATAATTCTAAGACACAAAATAGTTTTGGGTACTCAGATAAACCTGATAATGACAGACTAGAAGGGCAAGCTAAGAAAAGTAATTTTAAAATGGTAGTAACCCTGGAAATTTTCAAAAGGGGAAAAAATGGGTAGTACGGATTTACAGACAAAATTACTGGGATTCTGGACAGGAATATCCCCAAACAAGATGGAAAGGTGAATATATGAACAGGTGCAGAGAGAGGGTACAGGTGAGATAACTAATAGTCACCAGGTAGTTTTTCTCATACAAGAATTTTCATATATACAATTACACAAAGGTTAAGGTTGGTAAAGAACACTGTTTTCTAATGGAATGAAATATCTGCCCACTACAGAACTCAAATTAGTTGATAACTTGGTTGAAACTAAATTATATTTTAGAAAATTGAATTTAGCTATTTACTTCAAGGACAACAAACAGGAAGAAAATAGGTTGACCTTAAAGAAATGAAGTAAATTTAACCCCCGTACATCCCTCTTTGTCAGTATTAGAGAAAATTATAACAGAGGATATATATAAGCTTCAGGGGAAGTTAAAAGATAGAAAAAAGAGGAATATGTATAACCTTTCTAAGATTGAATGGGATGTGGTTCAGAAACTATGTAATGATTCTTCCATTCATGTTATGAAGCTGGACAAGGGAGGGGGAATAGTATTAATTGATAAGTTTGAGTATTTCAAAATTATGTATGGAATTTTAAATGATACTGAGACCTATGAAACAGTGTCTCTAAACTAAATAGATATAGCATATTGGAGAATGGATTTATTTTTAGATGAATATTTACTTGACCAAAGGATATCTGTTGACATTCACAATTTTCTGACTGTCATGAACTCACTGATTACAACTATATTCAGTGTCCCTAAGGTTCACAAAAATTTGATAAAACCCCTTTTTCACCCCATAGTTTCTGGAAGTAAATCTAAGATATTTCCATACGGGGAGTTTATAGACATATGGTTAAAACACACTTATTCCCATGTTCACCATTTGCTAAACTATTTTTGAGATTTTTGTGGTGATTAAAACATGAGTTATGGGAAAAGGATTTGATTTTTTTTTTTTACTATAGATATTACAGACCTATTTTCTTCAATTCCCAAGGTAGAAGGGTTGAAATTCTTTTGTAATAGTATGGGGAAATTTTCTAACCTTGAATGGGATAAGATTCAATTAATCTCTGTATTTATGACAACTGTTTTGGGCAACAATTTTATATTTTTTGAGGGCAAATATTTAATGCAAATAAGGGGAGTGGCTATGGGGGCCTCTTGTGCCCCCATATTTGTGAATTTAGTTCTTTTGGAATGGGAAACTAATTTTCTGTTTAAAAGTAAGTTCTCTGGAAATTTAAGGTTGTATGTCCATTTTTTGGACGACACCTTTGTGTTACGGAAAGGGACCACCTTAACAATAGAGCACTTTTTAAGAGCATTTGAATAGTACCAGCTCTTTTTTAAAGTTTACACGTACTTTCAATGAATATAGTATCCCCAACTTAGATACCTACATTTCCCATACGGGCAATGAATTTAAATTGAAAATATATCGAAAACCAACATTTAATAACTTCTACTTGGAATATTCAAGCTGCCATCCCCAGTCAGAAAAAAGTATACTTAAAGGGCAGTGTATCAGAGCAGTAAGGATTACCTCTACTTACGAAGATGTCATTAAGGAGTTAGAAATTCTGGGTGATATGTTTTTTAGAAAGGGGATACCCCACTAAATTAGCTAAGGATATTATTGATTATGTTGTCCCAATGGGGTAAGATGTATAAACTTTTATTAGGGATAGGGATGGAACCTCCCAGGGGAACACTTAAAGATAATAACTTTTGTAGATTCCTAGTATTAGAATATAACCTTCACATAAAGGAGGTTAAAAAAGTTTTTAAACGGAATTAGAATATATTTAGAAGTAACCCAGAGGTCTATAATTTATTGGGCAACACACCTAGATTTGTGTATAAAACAGGAATTAATTTAAAAAACTGTTTTGAACAAGGGATTTTAAATTTGAAGTCCAACAAAAGGACAATAGGCTATACTAGAAAATTTGGCTCATGTAGTCACTGTCTATCTTGGATGAGGCGATTTTAATATTGGACAATATTACTAAGACCAAACTTTATCTCAAGAGTGGTAATTGTGGTACTAAACACGTTACATATTTGGCTAACTGAAGCAGAATAGTAACAACGCCTTATGTAGGCATTTGATATCCAGTCCGGAATGTGACACTTTTAAATTTAGTATTTTAGAGAAGTTAAACATTAACCTAAGGGGAGGGAATGTAAAACAATATTAGAAGAAACAGAAGTGAGATGGCAGTTGTTTCTTAATGACACTTGCCCTCCAGGAATAAATGATAATATTCCCCTTCAACCAGTATTAGAATACAGGACTTAATGTTTTTTTTTAAAAAAAAACTTCTTCAGATAGTCCTCATATAGTCTTTGTAATAGTGGTTTTTAATAGAGATTTTTAGATAGATTTATTCTTATTAATGTGTTTTTAATTGCACAGGAAGATTAGTTAGAAATACAGAAAATATAAATATTTATTTTTCTATGTGTTGACTTTTTTATGTGTTTTAAATAGATTTGAGATGCTTGCCCTTTAAGTATTTTCATTAGTTTTAATTGACTAATTAATTATTCATATCACTAGGGGTATATATATATATATATATATATATATATATATATATATATATATATATGGATTTAATAGTAAAGTTTTTTCATTCTGTTGTAATCCAGTTTCTTTGGATGAAAGCACTTAATTACAATAAAGTTTCAGAGAATAAACAGTTTTTTTAAATCGTATTGAAGGGGTCTTCACTGTCTGGTGTGCTACTTGCTGCCAGCTGGTGTGAACATCACTGTTTGGTTGGATTTGGATTTTTCAATGTTGCCACTTTCGTGAGTTTGTTTTCTGTAACGTAAAGAACTTTACAACCTTACCAAGAAATTCATCTATAATGACAAGAAGAACTTCTATAACAACACTCCAACTGCAAATTTAACTAACCCAAAGAAATTCTGGCATGACATCAATCGAATTCTACATCCAGGCAACCCTTCTTCCTCCAACCATGCCCCAATAGCACACCCCTTGAAAATGCTACCAATTTTAATTCTTATTTCATTGGCACTGTCATCAAATTAACTCTGCAAACCAACTCCAACCCAAGTGCTAACATTCCCTCTGAACCTCCAAACCCCCAACCCCTCTCAGGCCATTTTTTTTTAAACCTGTATCTACCAAATACATTGAATCCTTGCTTCTAATGCTTAAACCCTGCTCCTCCTCTGTTAATAATCTACCCCCTCTCTTTCTCCAAAAAGCTACTAACTCTCTTGCCCTCCCCATCTTCATACTTATTAACCATTCCATTACTGAATCTAAAGTACCCACAATTTGGAAACAATTCTACACCCTACCCCTCCACAAGGAAAGTAACTTCTCTGAACTTGCCAGCTTCAGGCCTATTACAATCCTATCCCCTTTCAAAAATTCTAGAAAAATACATTCACAAACAAATCCTTCACTTCCTCTTACAAGACAACCTACTTACCCTCACATAACATGGCTTTCGCCCTAAACATAGTACCTCCACCACCCTCATTTCTTTTGTTAACATCATATATCAAGTAAGAGACCAAAGCAGACTTGTCTCATTCCTGTTTATTAATCTCTCAAAGGTGTTTGACACTGTCTCTCACTCCTCCTTCTGAACAAACTCTCTGAACTAAACCTATCAACCTCCACTATTTCCTGGTTTGCTAGTTACCTCAATGGCAGATTTTAGTCTATTAAATGGCTTACTGCCACTTCTCCTGCCCTACCTGTCAAAATGGGTGTGCCTCAAGGATCAATCCTTGGCCTATTACTGTTTAATATTTTTAACACCCTATTGTCCACATCTTGCCCACACTCATCATTCATGCAATATGCTGATGACTCCACAGTTATCACCATAGCAGGTTCCCTCCCTGAATTAAATACTAGGATACAGAAATCCTTATCCATTAAAAACTGGCTCACCAAGAACCAACTAATTCTAAATCCCAAAAAGTCTATAAACTCCTGCTTTTCATTCCCAAAACTATGAACCAACTTAAATCTTGCTTCTCAATCTCATCCCTCAGTAACACTCTTATCATTGTGGAATCACACACACTAAACTGCTAGGGGTCATCATTGACAACCATCTCAGATTTGATCTGCACATCCTCAACAACATAAAGAAAACCCAGCAAAAACTGGGACTCTCTTACAGGAACAAAAAAGTCCTATCCGATAAAGCTAAAATCTCTCTGTCCCATGCCTACATTCTCCCCATTCTGTTTTATGGCTCACAGACCCTCACTAACCTTCAGACTACTCTCTTAAGAAAACCAGAAATCACCTACAATAAAGTTGCTAGATTTGCTGCTGATCATTCCTATCACTCGCTCCACTGTCTTGCTCTTAAAAGGTTAAACTGGCTAGAATTTCCCCACCATCTGCTTCTCTTAGCCTCAAATGATCCATTCGATTTTGCATCTACCCTCCTTCTGGCCAAACATTTCATCAGTTTTCTTGTTCTACACCCAACCAAGGTCCCTACAAAGCGCCAAACAAAATATTCTTCAAATATACAAGCCTAAAACTAAAATAGGAAAAAACCTTTACAGCTACTCCCCAGCCCAATCTTGGAATAAACTTCCTTTGGACATCAGAAATATCAATCACCCACATAGTTTCAAAAGTGCTACTAAAAACTACCTATACATTACATGAATTTGCCTCTGTAACTATCCTCCTTGACTGACAACCCTTTACACCCCCCCCCCCTTTCTCTCCTCTATCCCTACTCATAATTCTGTATATTGACTTAGTCCCATCTAATGTCAGGTTTATTATTCTACCACTATAACTTGGTACTCAGTCTCTTAACTGGCCCTGCATATTAATGATGTTAGGATCTACTTACTCTTGGTTTGTTAATCATGTGCTCATTGTGTGAATGCTTTTTTATAATTTTTATAATTTACTGTATCTGAGTTTTGTTTTTGTTTTTTACATGCATTGTGTAACTGAGGAGCTTTTCTCCCTCGGCCTCTGCTGAAAAAGGGCTTCAGCTCAGATGGACTAACCTGGTCAACAAATGTCAAATAAATAAATAAATTGTAAGAGCACACTAGGTAAGAATGTTCCCTATTGTTATGCCGTTGTACCACCTTTATGTATGGCTTGGCCCATCCAATATAAGTAAAATGCATTATGATCTGAACTATAGTATGCGTGTGTAAGGAACAGGGTAGTATTTCAAATAAGAAATGCCACAGTAGTCAGTGGTGTTTCAATTAAAATCTAGCATATCTAAAATTACTTATTTGTAGTATTTTTATTTTATTTATTTTATTTGACATTTGTTAACTGAGCTGCTCCAACTGAGCCCAAGGCCCATTTTCAGTGGAGACCCTAGGAGAAAAGCTCCGATACACATGCAAACATATAATAAAAAATACAATAGACATAATGATTATGTTTAGTTATAGTAGCTGTGAAGTTACTAATGTTCTCCTTTCTTCTCTCATCCTACCCCTTCTCTTCTTTATTTTTTAATCAATATATTTACTATTATAATTTGCTATTATCATATTATTTGTTATTATTTCGTATGTTGTTCTTATGTATAATTTAATATCGCTTTGCCATTAAATAAACTTTTATTTCCATTATTTATTGTAGTGTTCCTCATTATATTATTTTTTTCAATTTGTTTCTATTAATTATTATTGTTTTCTTTTATGTTATTAATTATATTTGTTTGGGCTATGTTTATTTTTCTGTTATGTTTCTATTTCATTTACCACAGCGCAACAAGGTAGGCTGGTTTCTGGCACTCCACCTACCTTGGGTCCTCTAGTTGAGACACCGGGGCCCAGCACATCTGGTCTGTAGCCTGGTGGCACCCCCTCCCTGCTGCTTCTGCACTACCTGCTCCTTCAGGTAGTTCCACCCCATAGGCTGTAAGTGTGCCCCTCAGGGTGTGGAGGCAGAGTGGATGCCTATGTCACCAGTGAACAAATGCCAGACATGATGTGTAGACTTGTGCAGCAGACTGTTGGTACATGCCTACACCGGATGGAGAGCATGATGTCTATCCTGGTGGGGCAGTCTGCCCCAAAGGGCTGGCATTGGCCACTGCCTCCACAGGAGCAGTGAAGGTGCAGTGCTGACAGGCTCATGGGTGAGGACTTAAGTCACACTGTTACCTTGTCTAACGTCCATGGGACCTGGATCTCCCACCACCTCATCAACCTTGTCTGCTGTCTTTTCTGTCTTATCTGTTTGCAAAGCTTCCTCACCTTCCCAACATACCTTCCCCACACATACCTATGTCCTTCCTCAACATTCCACTCTTTCCTTTAAAAAAAAGGCCACCTGTCCAAACAAAAATCTTGTCTCATACATAACTCTCCATTTTGCAAACATGTCCACTGGACACACTTAATTTGGCCCAATTGGCTTGACAATGCACTTATGTTACCATCACCTCTCTCTCTGGGGGTGGCAGTTCAAATTCATCTAAAAATCCTTGCAAGTGCACAGTTGTTGCTATGGAAAAAATGGATAGCTATGTTTCTTTCCTACACCCTTCCTTTCTTTTGCTATGTTTTTCCCTTGCTTACACCCCATTTCACTACTTTCCTATCTCCCAAATTTTCTTCTTTTTAAAGAATCTTTTAGTGATGCTAAGCTATGCACAGCATCGCTCAGCTATGCTAAATGGTGTTGTATTATTACATATATATGAATGCATAATAATCATGTTCAAAAAGTTCACCTATGCCCTATTTCGAAGTTAGTACTATCTGACTTGAACAATAGTGCATAAACCCACCAAGCCACACAGCCAGCTAATTAGCACAGGTATTTTAAGCAAAACATAGTAACTGTCATTTTCTCGTCATTAAGCATGTTTAAGTCATACTGCACATCGAGCCACATTGCTCAGCAAATCTGATAAAAGTTTAATGGAAAAATAGGAATTTAACTGGGAATCTGGTAGAGAAATACATCACTATAAAGCCATACACATACTACTAGATGTAAGTGAGGTATGTAACATTTAAGTGTGCAATTATCTGTTCAATACACCCATTATATCACTGACTGTAGCTCAATCTGTTAAGTGGTTTGGGTGCATCTATTTTTGGTTCACATGGTCCTGGGTTCAAATACAGCTGTGTCTTCACTGCTCCTGTGGAGGAAGTGGCCAATACCAGCCCCTTGGGGCAGACTGCCCTACCAGGATGGACAGCATGCTCTCCATCTGGTGTAGGCATGTGCCAACAGTCTGCTGCACAAATCTACACACCATGCCTGGCATTTGCTCATTTAAAATACATGTATGTGTACATCACCATTATAAACTGTGACATGTATGAGCGTTTCATCACCTATTTATCCACTCAAAGCAGTGCAGATGGAATATCTGCTTATAAATAATGGAAATGAAAGGCCTACAGATAGTAACACATTTAACTATTGCTATTACAACCCTAGAAAATGCATAGAATGTCAGGCTATGCATTAACATGAATTTCCAGAGGATTTTGAAGCATTTGATTCAAATGTGGCCCAGTAATATCAGGCTGCAGCCCACAATGATTTGCTAGTAATATTACAGACAACCACAGCTGCACAAGTAACATTCATATATAGAGGTCATGCTAGAAGCAAGGGTTGCCAGCACACATGTTCCAGATGACTACCATGACATAACACATGACTTGGCAGTTGTTCAAGTGGTTGACATAATGGTTACTGTTCCCCCTATCTTGTTCTAGGACACACCAAGCATGTTGCCTTTTCCTCTGTTAATGATACCTTTGGCTAACATACTTACCTTAAACATATGCCTTAATGTCCAGTGGGATCAGTTTCCTCACTCAAACTCTAGCTGTCCACCAAGGCTGCCACAGGTCACACACTTACTCTTAAGTGTTGTTGTCCTGCACATTCTTCAGCCTCCCTGCCTACGCCTATTGCAGCATCAGGTTCAGCTTGTATCACACACATCTGTATGTAACAAGTGGCTACTACAAACAGTCTATCTGTGCTGATGTTGGGAGAATGGAATCTACACTGAGGCCTTATATCTTGTTGAGTAGTTGCATGAGACTGGCTGATTATACTGCAAATCAGCTTTGTAGTCTGCATGTAGTATTTCTGAACAACAGATTGGTTCAGATGCAATCAACTGCTAATCAGAACCATCATAAAAAGGTAAACTTCTAGCTAGGCAAACCAGTGTTTGTATGAGTTACTTCTTATGTCTAACTCATTGACACATTACTTGTATAGCAGTATCTTTCAACAGAAGAGTTTTATACTCCATTAGATATATATCCATTTTGATTTCAACACGAAGGATATCTCCAGCTGTGTTAGATGTACAGAGGATGTAGAGTACACCAAGGGTATAATGCTGTGTGATAACTAGGTAACCAGGTCTCCTGGGTACTTTCTTTGATAGCAGTTGTAATAGTACACTGCTATTTTGTTGGTGCTATTGTTTATACATATTATTTGGAGGGGGGATTTTTCCTGATATGAGGCACACTACAATGGAGTCCTGGGTTGGGTGTGTGAGCATACGTGAGTATCTGTCATGACACAAACAGGAATATGTCACTATTGCTACTATCCTAGTTGCGTCTACACCATTTGTATGTCTGGCACACTGTTGAATATTAGATGTGTAATCAAGTGGTGAATACTAATAGCTTTCCTTTACTGCTGTATATCTACATAGTTAACTTGTACATATGTGACCCTTACATGTATGCTCATTTATTTGTATTTCTGGAAACATTATGCATGCATGTCACAGGCCACCATTTTCTGAGGCAGAAAATTACCTCATCATTGAGGCTTTGTGACAACATTACTAGATCATGCTATCCCAAGGGAGGGTAAATAAGTCAGAATATGCAGCCCTGTGGGATGAACTGGTGCATAACATCAATTCTGTGGGTCACCAAAATTGTACCTACAAGCAGGTGTAACACTGTGCCATGGATATGATTAATGCAGCAAAGAGATGCATAGCTGACATGGCCAGGGATTGTCAGGTCACTGTTGATGGGCCTGGAGCAGAACCTTCTCTCACAACCACAGAATTTCTGGCAAGTTTTGCTACACAGGACAGCTCCCAGGTGTCCATCAGCCAATATGTTGTGGACATGGGTGCCACCCGTTCGTCTCAAGAGGAGCGTCCATGTATGCTTGGTAAGATCACCAGTAGAATACTGTTGCATTCATCCTGTCAAGGTGTATATAGTTTTGCATGGGTGTCAGATGTTTTTCCTGGGGGAGAAGTAAGTTAGCTGCAGTTTTAAGTTCATGTAGAGATTGTCACCCACATACCTTTTAACATAGCAGTTACTGTAGATGTGAGATTTTTGGACATATTACCCTATTATACTTTAACATGTGGTACTGTTGCCATAATCTCTCCCTCAAATTTTTTCAGGACCATCAGGATTGGAGATGGCCATGTTTCTGCAGCTGGTAAACAGAAAACTGTTTTGTCAGAGATGTAGATATATTTCAATGTATTAACTAAAGTGTCATTCGAGGCCTACTGATTGGATTGATGTGCTGTCTGCATGATTGTCAACTGTACAGATATTTTCTGAATGTCCACAGTTTAGACACATACTTCTGCCTTGTAGTTATGACCATAGTGATTGACTTGAAAGTATTATCAAGACATTACTGATTGCCATAAATGTCAACTGTGCAGATTTTTGCAGAATGTCCACAGTGTAGATAATTTATTTTTTGCTCATAAGATTCTTGATTACTGAATAATTATTTCCAAATAATTACAGATTGGGGTTAGAAAATAATGTCCACATGTCCTACTCTGTGAGGTTGGGAGGTATACAACTCTGTAATAGTGACAGCAGTGTATGCAGCTTAACATGTATTGCACCATAGTACTGCAGAGTATAGTAGTGCAGGTATTAACATATTGCTTTTTCCTTTTTATCACAAGTGACCAGAGAGGTTAGTCTTTGCCCCCTACACCACCTGATGTCAGTTTCTCTTCAGACTCTGATGATGGCAGCCAAATTGAGGCACAGCTGGGTGTTGCGGAGGCTGAATCAGACACAGAGGTTGACATCCCTTGTCCACCCTCTTTATCACCATACATAGCATGTATGCCTATGCATGCCCAGTCCCCTGAGGCCACAGATATCGGACAGCCAGAGGGTGGGGACATTGAACAGGGAAGTGTGGCTACTGTGGCTTCAGTGACTGTGGACACTGGCCTTAGCCAAACTATTGGTGAGGTTCTACACAGGAGGATTGGTAGGTGGGGTTTTCGGAGGCCTGCGGTCCCTCCACCACCTGTTGCAGGTATCTCATCATGTGTCAGTCGGTGTAGGTTTAGGGCTATCATGAAGGTACAGGCACATTCAGAAAGGAACTCCCGGTGAATGCTCAGGGTTATGGATGCAGCAGTCTGACATCTGTGACTACCTCCACTATGTTGCTGATACCCTGGATCGGATGACTGACACAGTGGAAAGAGGTAGGTCTGAGACAGATCACACACTATCTGTCTTGGAATGCACATTGTCTGTGATGTAACATCTAATTATAATTGAGTGTCAGCCTTGTGGGCATCTGCTGAGAATCAATGTGGCAATGCACAATTACATTGCCATAGTGGCAGTACATCCAGTGCTCCAGAGGGGAGTGTGCTGTCCACACCAAGACATAGCAGTTTGTTCTGTAGATTTGTAGGAGGTCCATCAGTGTGAGGTCTGACAATGCCCTGTATGCCAGGCATAGATGTCCCTTCAAAAGCCTGTAGGAGACAGATACAGGGTTTGGGCCTTGGGGTGGACTGCATAGGGCATTTTACTTATGCACAGTATTCTTTTAGAAAGGAACCTCTGTGGACATTCTGGTTGTTGGATTTGCTTGTTTAGGTACATACTAAAGGGGGCATTGTACTCAATGATATATCTGATGAATGGCAAATGCAGTGGAACAATGACTTCCTTGGACTTAGATGCCATACCTTTGTTAATAAGTTGCATAACATAGAATGATTTCCTCAATACTGTAGACACGTGACAGTCAAAGGTTACTTTACTATCTGTGGTGTCCCTAAGTCCCTGACTACTGGGTCAGCTGTTAGAGGTGTGCTGTCAATATGATAGTTACCAGGAGTGGATAACTTCCCAAAGGATAGTATTGTGCATTTCTTGACATTTCATGTTAGTACATGGCTGTAACACCAGTTGTATGTCTGTGTCAGCCCCTGCTGGAGAACATTTGTGTCAGTGTGGGATTCAATGACAGCTCCTAATTTGCACTCATCTGCAAATTTAGTCAGTCAGAGACTACTGACCATGGCTTTGCCATCACAGAAGTAAATGTCAAAAAGGAGCAGTCTGAAGACTGATTCATGAGGGGGTCCACTTGTGACTGGCCTATTAGTAGAGGTGGATTTCCCAGTGCTAACTTCCTGGGTTCTGTTTGTGAGCCAATTGGCTATCCACTGGCTGACATACCAGTTTGTACATAACCTCTTGAGTTTGTCAGCAATACCTGATGGGGGTATAGTGTCAAATGCCTTACCGGGTCAAAGTAGGCAGTGTGAACCATTTTCCCTCATCCATTGCTTTGGTTACCTTCTGATCTGCCCTTGATGAAACCAAACTGGGTTTGGTCCAGTGTCTGGAGATGTACTACTTCTCTATTGATCATTTCCATGATAATTCTTTCCCTGGCTTTATACATAAGACTAGTGAGACTTCTAGGTCTGTAGTATCCAAGGTCTGTAGATGGCCCACCTTTGTGCAGAAGGATGACTGTTGCTGTTCTCCATTCATAAGGCACAAAGCCTCTTTGGTGGCTATAGTTAAATAGTAAGTCCAGAGACCCTGATAGGTCATGTTTCATGCTATTTAGAACGAATTCTAAGATATTATCTGGGCCCATTGATGCAGTGTACATGGTCACAGAGGCAGCATTAAGGTCATGTTCTTAGTGATAGTAGGGGGACATATTTGATGGTATTTCTTGAGGGAAGGTTAACGGGGAGAGAGGGGCAAAGTTGGGGCTGAATTTATTGGTGAGGAGGTTTGCTATATCTTCTGGCTCATTATAGGTGGCTCCATTTATAATGAGATGTGCACACAATTGTGTATTGCATTTGAGGTTGTGGACATAGTTAAATTATGCTTTGTGGTTGTCCTTGGACTGGGAGCCCGAACTTACCTCAAATTTGGCTTTGGGAGACTTCATTTGTCCTCTGATTTTTTTTTTTTTTTTTTTTATTTATTTAGCTTGAGAGTGCTTTTATGCTGCTGTGTGCTGCACCTCCTAAGTTTTGCCATGAGTTTCTTCCTTCTGTTATACAGACTATTGATTCTGTGATTCCAACAGGGTGGTTTGATTTTGAGTTAGTTCTGTACTTCTCACTGGTGGGTACAGCTGCCTCTATGCAGCTATTAACATGCTTGTACAGAGTTTCTGTGAACACTTCTGCATAGGCCGCAGTGTTCTCAGTGTTTATGGGGGCTTGAAAATTTTCCAGGTTATCACGTAATAGCTGGAGGTTAGTTTTAGAGTTGTTTCTGAATATTCCATGTTTATCTGGGGGTCAATGTTTTACTTTTACTTCAAAGCAGACCACTTTGTGCTCGGTTCTTACCAGGGAAGACATTACAGTAGGGGGATTGCATGACTCGCCCATATTGGTGAGGACCAGATCCAGTATGGTTGCACCCCTGGTTGGTGTATTAGCTATCTGGTCCAGGGAGTTTGTATTTACAAAATCCAGGAATCTTTGTGCCTGTATGTTTGGTGTCATATAGGATTCCCAGTTAATAGTGGGGTAATGAAAGTCACCTATGAATATTGTATTGGGATGGATGGTTAGTGTTTCTAATAAGTTTAAATACATGGTATGGGTTTCCTGGTTCATGGAGAGGGCCTATAGCTTGCATGGAAGTAGTGCTGGATTTTGCCTTTGGTGATTTGAACATGGAGCAGCTCAAGTGCATTGTCCTGTTTGATCAGCCTTGAAGTATATTTAGTTTTGATGTACAAAGAGACACCTCCACCTTTAGTCCCTGCCTGTGAAGTAGCTGGTCTAAATGTGTGGAAGGCATAATAGCCTTGCACTGTTGGTGTGCCCTTCATGGCTTTATGACATGTCAGTGACTGCATAGACGTCAGCACTTTCTAGGGAGAAGACATCTCCTAAGGAGTGGAGTTTTTTTGTTTAGACTGCTAGCATTTAGCATTAATACCTTCAAATGTTCTTGTTTTTGACTTTTTAATTTGGAAGTAGTTTCAGATTAGCATTGCCTACAAAAGGCACTATGAGGGAAGAGAGTTTTAGCTAATATTCAAAAATCTAGAGGTGCAGACCATCCCTGCCAAAGCAGCCTGGTCTGTTGAACATCTCTTTCCATGCTGACAAATATTGCACCCGTTTAGAATTACATCAGAAACCAAACCAATTATTAACGTCAATGATCTTTGTTTGTATTGTGGCATCACCCTTGGAGAAGGTGAAATGTTGCTTAATGCTAGGCTTGCACTAGCCTGGGACACATATTCTGAGAGCTCAAAGATGTCTCTCTAAGTATAGTCTAGGGAGGTATGTCTCAGGTCATGTACTCCCACATGGACTATGACTGAGTCATATCTTAGGAACATAGGACATTACTAGGCTGGCCCTAGGACCCTTACAAGCCTAGGCAAGTTCTACCCCTTATTCCCACAATCAGAACCAATTGCCCCTGTCCAAGAAGGACACAGATGGAACCATGAGGTGAATTTACGGTTTCACATCCAATCGTACACACTGCATTTGAAGAGGGCCAGTGAGGTGCTCTGTTTGATATGAAGTGGGAGTCCATTCCAAAGGTGTGGTAACATCTGGGAGACTAATCTGTCCCTCCAGCATGTTCTATTAATGTCACATACCAGGTTAAGGTATTTAGAGTGAGTAACCCATGTACCATTTGATTTGCAGATATGCAGCATTTCCAAAAGCATGGTCAAAGATGCCTTATATGCAAGGCATAGATTGTCTCTGAGTAGTTTGTGTGAAACAGAATAAAGTGAGAGTGACTTCAGACAATGCACATAGGACAGATGCTGAAGACCTTGAATTATCCTTGTGAGGAACCTTTGTGGTCTCACCAATTGCTGCAGGTGGTTGGAAAGGTGAATACCAAAAGGGACATTGTAATCCATTATTGACCTGATGAGGGAAGAGTGCAGAGAAGTTATAACTTCTTTTTTATGAATGCAATGCCCTTACTTATGAAATTATCAGTGGATGGCATAGTGGTATAGCAGTAGCATTGTCACCTCACAGCAAGAGGTTCTTTGGTTCGATTCTCATCTGGAGTGCCTTCTCAACGGAGTCGGCATGTCCTCCCTGCATTTGTGTGGGTTTCCTCTGGTTGATCCAGTTTCCTCCCATGTTACAAAGACATGTGTCTGGCACATTTCTCCCTGGGCCTCCGCTGAAAATTGGCTTTGCTCCAAGATGGACTTTCCCAGTAAACAAATGTTAAATAAATAAATAAATGAGCACTATGGAATGCCCCTTCTTACCACTATGGAGACATGGTGATAAAAGGTAAGATTATTGTCATCCTGTTGCTGTTGGAGGGAGATTCTCCAGTTTTGACTATATGGGTTCTATCAATGAGCCAGTTAGCAAGCCATTTAATTATATAAAGCTTGATACCTATCTGAGTGTGTTTGTCAATGATGCCTGAGTAGGAGATAGTGTCAACTGCATTGGGTAAGTCTAGGTAGGCTGTATGCACAGATTTTTCCTCATCCAGGGCATCTTGAAGAAGTCCACAAGGTTTCACAGGCATGATCTCCCTTTGACAAATCCAAACTGAGTAGGAGCAAGTGTTTGGAGCTTATCTATATCTTTGTTGATAAAGTCCATGATGATTCACTCCATGGCCTTGCAGATAAGGCTAGTCAGGCCAATAAGTCTATAGTTCCTGGGTCAGTGGAAACACAACCTTTGTGCAAGGGAATAACTGTAGCCATCTTCCATTAATCTGGGACAAAGCCAGTGCTTAGACTAAAAGAGTACCCAATGGTGTTGCTAATTCTTGTTGGAGCCCATGTAGGATGCAGCTTAGGATGTTATCAGTTCCCATAGAGGCGGTGTTTTTGGCCTTAGAAAGGGTGTTTAAAACCTGCTCTTTAGAGATATAAGGTAGGGAACAGGTGGAATGGATGTCATGCAGTACATGTGATGGGGAGAGGGGAGTGACGTTTTTACAGAACCTGTCTGCTAACAGGTTAGCTATGTCCACAGGCTCAGTATATGTGGTATCATTAACTACCAGTTTGGCACAAATCTGGGCCTTTCCTTTTAGGTTACAGATGTAACTAACGAATGCTTTATGGTTGTCCGTAGTTGAGAAAGCTAATTTGGATTCAAAGTTCACTTTTGAGGACTTCACAATAAGTCTTATACTGGCTTGTTTAAGCTGTTTCCAGTTTAGGGCTCACACCCTCTTACTCCTAGACAGCAATTTCTTCCTCTTATTGGAAAGGCTGTTAATGGCAGTTGTCCACTAGGCAGGTTTGCTCTTCCTTGAGAAGCTTGTTTTGGTCCTATCAGGTACGTCTGAGTCAATTATATGCGTGTTTGTATGAAGCACTGGTGTAGAACTCAGCATAGTTGCCAGTTCAATCTGAGGGAGGAGGTGCAGTACAGCTATTTATACCATCCTGTATGGTAATAAAGTGCTTTGGAGAAGTGTTTTAGTTTATTTGCTGGTGGGGGGGTGGGGGTCATTGTGATAGCTACTTTGAATGACACTGATTTGTGGTAAAACTACCAGGAACATATTTACCCCTGACATTTGTATTAAACAATTTCTATTTTATTTTGGTTTTCTGGTCTTTCACTTTGGCTCAATTGTTTCTGTATTTTTGTATGTTTGTATTTTGGTATTTTGTTTTATGTGTTTTCTTCAAGTTATTCCTGGTAGTTTTACCATTAGGATTCCATAGCCATCCTGAAGAAGATTTAGACAAAAAGCGTAACCTAACCTCCCTCAAGATTATAAGTTTTTTATCTTGTTTTTCAACATGGTTTTTTCAATGTGAATTTTGTATGTAGTTTTTTTTTTAACAAAATTTTTCAGCAACAACATTATATTAGAGTTTGGAGGCGACACGGTTCAGATCTCTTTTCCAAACTAACTTTGGACTAAGTGATAGCTGAAGCATGTGATATCCTTAAGGGGTAATTTGCATATTTCCCACGATACCTCGGACACAAGAGGTTTTAGGTACTACACATTAGAAGTTCTAGCTTTACAAAATATTTTTTTATGTTTTTTATCAAGTGGTTATCCTGTGTGACCTTTTAACTCACTGTTTTCGTTTGCTAATTGGGATTTTTGGTAGAAAACCTAATGTTTATGATATCAGTTTGATAGACAACCCTGTATTTCCAATAGTCGAACATTTATACTTTGCTGTATGTAAGATGGAAGAAATATGCATGTCTAGAAATCGCTTTGGTGGCTCTAATAAATTAGAGGACTACATGAGAGATTTGATCTACGTCTGTATTGTCTTCGTCTATGTGTTGATTTTGCCTGTACCATTGGCCTGCCCACCAAAACACTAGAGGTGGAGATTTTACTGAGATTTGTGCTTCGATTTCTGTAGCGCCAATGACTATGACCACTGGCCCACTGAGAGGAACCACTAACCCACAAGGCTATCTTGGCATCTGGGGTTACAACTTTGTTTCCACTGTTTTTTCAACTGTTTCCTCCTCAGGGCTTCGGTCAAACGTTCCAGTAAGGGGGGCTTCCCCCTGGCAGCCTAGGCCTGACCCAACTGGACATCACCACACAATCCTAGTGCTAAAGGGGCCTCCCTAGCAAAAGAGCTGCACTTTTTGAGACAAAAGTTCTGTAACACTGTGGCTCCTCCATGGGTGCCCGCATCGCTGCTTCCACAGGGGTATTATACTTGAGATTTAACAAGTTTAGGAAAACATTGGTTTTGTCACATCTGGATTTCTCTAACTGCTGTTTTGCTTTTTGAACTGCATGTTCAGCCAAACCATTTGGCTGGTGCTGTTCAGGACTACTCGTAACATGAGCAAAGTCCCACTCTTCTGCAAATTTCTTGATTTACTGACTTTTAAACTGTACACCATTGTCAGAAATAACTGTGTGGACTACCATGGACAGAAAAATGTTGCTTCAACCTAGTAACGACAGTACTACTGCTGGTCTCACCATGGCCTCACTCTGCTGGGATAAAATGCTCCTTTTCTTTTTCTCTCACCAGAAGCAAAACAGTAGCACCAGTCCCAAGATAAGAAACAGGCCACAGCCTGTTTATTGATCCCTCCCTTGTGCCAGATAATGCAAGGATAATGTAGGTTTGATGTAGTCATTTCCAAGTAGATGCTGTGATGCACCTGCACTGGCCTGGTAATCAAGGAGCCTCAATCCATACCACCGACAGCAGTGGGGAACATACACACTGGGAGGATGACAAGTACACACACAGTAAAGTTCAATTTCCCTTAAGAGCACACAGAGATCACAGTCAGTCTGGGGCTAGTTTCTCCATCTTTATCCACATCCCCAATAAGACTCCCCACTAGAACAGCTATAGAGTTGAGATCTTAGGTGAGTGGCCAAACCAAGATCTCCATTACCCTCTTTGTCTAGCCAATGCTTTGTGTCCCTCCTCTCTGTCTAACCAATGCTTCATGTCCCCGCCCAAGTAGCTGACACACAAACTCTTTGAGATTCAATTTATACACACACACACACACACACACACACACACACACACACACACACACACACACACACACACACACACACACACACTCCTGGAAAAGGTTGGCAAAGGTTTACTAGCTATGGCCCCTTCTGCCCAGACTATAAGGTAGTTTCCACTGCAACCAGCCACTACTTATCAGCTACTTTAAGGCCCGTAACAAAGGGTGTCCAAATATACTGTGTATTGTTACTATTAATCCAAATGGTAGTCTGACGACCAAGAGCAAGGCTATTTCAGAGTGGCCTGTACAGTGTCACCATATAGATATGCAAGTACTCTTAAGAGCTTAAATATCTCTAAACAGGCCAGTCACAATTAAAAGGTTTAAATATATTTAATAATAAATAATGAAAGAACAAGACAATATTCAGTAAGTAATCAGTTCCATCAGAATTCAAAATCACAGGAAATATTTAAAACAACATTGTAGGACAGTCTTAAAAAAATAAAGAAAACATCTAAGCTATACTTTACTATAGACCTATCTGAATCTAAAAGAGTTACTATGCTCTAAAAACTTACAACAAGGCAAGTGCAGATGTGTTGATGAGCGGATGTTCTTGTTAGGTCAAAGACAAAATACAAAATGCACAGTCTCTCTCTCTGAGAGGATTCTTAAACTAATATCGAACATTACTGCTGGGTTAGCATGGATGACATTGCATCTTGTCACCTGACTTTCAGTTCCCAAGCTAAACCCCCATTGTCAGAAACTAACAGAATTTAGCATATCTCTGTGAAAAATACATATCTCTCAGATGTTTGCAGATCCTGGAAGTCATAAAACAATAACACACTTCTACAATTCAAACCTAGTAATTACTTTTCTTTCAAGACAATACAAAAAACTTTCAGCTCTACACATTGTGTCTGATACTGCACTGAAACAGGCAGGTAACATCTTCTTTTTATGGCCCAGTAATTATATAAAAAAAATTTAATTGCAACAATTTTCTTTGACTTCTTTCAAGTTAACCTCCTGTGTTCCAGTTTCCATTAAACATATACATTTAAACAATCACAATAGTGCAGGCACATCTCTGTTCTATTCCAATAGGGCATGCTGTGGTTACATTTTAGCTCAGTACTTTACACACACTTCTATATAAATCGTATCAATATTCACAAGTGACATAGTTTTATTTACAAAATTCCAGATAGCTGGGCTGGTAATGTGACATATGCATTGAATAGTAACCAGACCAATTGGTTCAGTTTTGCATGTATTATGCCTTGGGTCCTGCGGTTCGTAGGATGTGACTAGGGTACTGACCTCATGGTGATTAGGGGCATAGCTGCTGCATCACAATATTGTGTTCAATGTCAGGTGACATAGATGTCAAAGACTGGTCTAGCAAGGTCCATAGCAGCAGTGATCCATAAGAGTTTCACAGAAATTCATGCAGCCTGCCCTTCAACAGGGTAATGGAGGTAATCTGCTTGACATGGATGTGAGGCCTACTGCAGAGGAGTGTCCACCTTCTGGAGATGTTCCTGTCCCTCTAGCATGTCCTATGTATGTCATACTGTACATTTAGGTTCACGGAACACAAAACTGTAGTTCCACATTAGTTTACACAACATCCATTTGTTGTCTGGTGGTTTGACAGGCACTGTCATCTTGCAAGGCCAAAGTACTTACTACAAAGCCGAACAAGTTTTCTGTACATGCACAGACATCCACATCATCACTGCAAAGATTGCCTACAGAGGGCATGTTTGATGTTGTGAACCCCAAGGGAGTAGCAGCATGACCCTTACTTTGCTGGAATTGTACTTTGTTACATTTCTAAGTATGCTCTTGTGACCCTGCCTAATAATAGGATTATGGTTCAGGCAAGCTCCACATGCCTGGCAAAGCAGTGTACTCAGTCCACCATGTTATCCCATGAATGAGACCATAAAGTTAATAATATCTTACATTTAAGCATCTATCAGACCACTGCCTAACCATGGCCTGTTTTGACATATACACAAGGAATTATTTATTGCTAATGGCATTAACAATGTCTTTTGAAGAGATGTGGACAGTGCCACATAGGCTGATGTAAAATGCTCTAACATCCAAACACAACAAGTTGGCTGCAGTGAAAAATAGTACCACTACTTATCTACATTTACAGAACACTGCACAGGACAAAAAGTTGGTGGCAGTGAGAATACAACCCCTACCTATCTAAGTTTACAGACTACAGAAATCAGAACATATTGCACACACCATGGCTCAAGTGTGACACTATTATAGCTTTAGGTAATCTTATGTTAGATGAAATCAGTAATTCTTGTGGAGGACAAAAGTTTGGAGGCCTGCATCAAGTGCAAGGCTCCAAACAGTGCAAAACCATGCCAGCTTGGATTGCATACTTGTTCTGTAAGGAGATGCACATGCACACACCACGTGGGTTGGAGTGAGATTAGAACCCCTCCCTATCTAGTTTAACAGATTACATAATACAGTACTTAATGCATGCACCACAGCTCAAGTCTGACATCAACATGGCTTTAGATAATCTTATAGTAGATGATATCAGCAGGCCTTGTGGACAAGAAGAGTTTGGCGGTCTGCATCAACTGCAAGGGCCAAAATTGTGCAAACACATGCTAGTTTGGAATACACACTTACTCTTTGGGGAAATATACACACACACACCAAGTAGGCTGGAGTGAGATTAGAACCCCCACCTATCTAGCCTTACAAACTACAGATCACAGTACGTAACGCACGCATCATGGCTCAACTCTAGCATTAACATGGCTTTAGGTAATCTTATGATAGATGACATCAGCAGACCTTATGGAGGACAAGAGTCTGGACTCCTGCATCAACTGCAATGGCCAGCAAAGTGCAAACCCCTGTCAGTTTGTGCTTCATACTTGCTCTTTGGGGAAGATATACACACATATACATACACAAGTGAGCTGGATGGAGATTAGAACCCCATACCTATCTAGTTTTACACACTACAGATCACAGTACTTAACACACATGCCACAGGTCAAGTCTGTTTCATAAATGACTATAGATGAACTAATCCTAGAGGACCTAACCAAGCTTTGTGTTGAACAGCTTGGGTGGCCTGCAGAATCAAATTGCTTCTTACTGTCATCTGCAGCTATTAGACTAGCAGTCAGATAACTGTTTTGTGTGTGTGTATATATATATATATATATATATATATATATATATATATATATATATATCTTTATAGACAGCGACAGATATATATATATATATATATATATATATATATATATATATATATATATATATATATATATATAATTTTTTTAAAATAAATTGTGAGAGGAACAATGGATTTGCACTATTTTTAACTCAGTGTACATGCATGCATGCATGCATGGTGGCAATTTTTTGGCTAAGCAGTGGGCAAATGGGAGGTGTATTACCCACATGAAAGTCTTATTGTTCCATAAATTGACTCCAGCCCACACCTAGCTGTACTCCAGGCTGAGATTTTGTTTATTACACATGTGACCTCTGAACCTGTTTCTGCACTATTGCACTTCATGCAAATTGGCTAAGGCTTTTTATATAGGTCTTAGATATGTGGCAACATGCAAATGTTTAATTAATATGTGAAAGAGGTTAATAGTAGTATAGCACACACAGAGTCACAGTCTGTAAAACATAACTTAATACTACTTCACATCCAAAATATCTGAATATTCAGGGTTAGAACCCTGAACACCATCACAGAAGGTAACTGCCTTAGTCCTTTCAGCCACATAAGGTACTTGGGAGAAAAACTAATCATTCATCACACAATCACCAGCATAAATATCTTTATTGCTAGTCCTCAGTTACCTAACACATACAATGTAGGATGAGATTTGATATTACTGTCCTGAGACTGTGTTGGATACTAACTGTGTCAAATGCTCATCTAGCATAGATGAGTTACTGTTATGGCAGTTACAAGGAGACACTACTGTTTTGAGGGGTGGGAGAACAAACCCCATGCTCTGCTATGACACACATTAGTCTGACTATCATTTAACCTCACTGTTTAACATCTTCCTTGAATGATGTACCAGTAATCTGTTCCAGTAGGACTGCATAAGGATTCCATGCATGAGGCCTACTGATTACAGATATACACACATGATAGTGGAATGGGTGTTTGTAGTCCCATGTGGATGTAATTTCTGTCCAAATATCCCTCTATATTTACTTGCACAATGTACCAGGTCCATAGATACAATGACATATCATAATAATCCACTAGTATACTTTGTAGGTTATGGACGTACCTTGCAAAAACAGTAGTTGACACAACTGTAGTTCAGGGCTGACTCTGTCTGATGCAAGCACTACACAGCCAATACATGGATAGGTACAGGATGTGTGAGTTGGCTGGCATTATTCTTAATAAATGTATGTGAATAGGAGTAAAGTGTTAGTCCCTAGCTCTCTAGGTTGTCAGTGAATGTGCTATGTATTGTCTCTTAGCCACAGCCAGGGCATACAGATCATGCCTACATCTGCCTACAGGGACATCAGCAGGGGGCTCTTCCACTGAGTCCTCCTGTGGCTGTGGTGACCTAGACACTGGTCAGGGTCTGGTTATCACCTCCCTTAGCTGATCCTGCTGTAGCTGTCTCCACAGGATCAGATTGTGTAGCATAGCACATATTGTGACTATTTGTGCACATGTGCATGGAATATAATGCTGTTCTCCACCAAATATATCATGGCTCCGGGACTGTGACGTCAGAAGCCAAACACATGCTCTATGATGTTCCTAATTTCTGTGTGCCTCATTATGGCATTCCTCCATGGGTTTGTGTGCATTTCTGATGGGTGTCATCCTCCATGGTTCCAGGTTGTAGCCAGCATCCCCCAGTAAATGGCCCTGTGGGATGCCCCCCAGCAAACAGTTGGTACAGCTGTGATGTGTGCCAGATTGGGAATCATGATAACTGCCAGGGTTGCCAGAAGACACTTTCATGATAATCCCCTGGGCATTGCACATGACTTGGCAGTTGATGGAGTGTTATCCCTTGTGGTTAAAGTAGATTCTACCCTGCTCACCAGGTGGTGCCTTTATGTGTGCATGAGTGCAGTCAATGGCACCCAGTACTTCAGTGTAGTGTGCTACATGGTAGAACTGTTGCATATTGCTAGCCCTCATCTCAGGGGATAGGGAAAGATATGTGCTCACTGGCATGTGCGAGCATAGCATCCAGGAATTGGTGTAGTATTCTGGATACAGATGCCTGTGACACCCCCCATCATGTCCCCAGTTGGTCTTTGAAAAGTACCTGTAGATTATATCCTAAGGGCTGCACATACCTTAGTTTTCACTTGGATGGGTTCCCTCTGCTAGCTCTGGCTCTGAGCTGAGGGTGGCAGAGCTCACTGAGTTCTTGTAATACGTCCATGTCCACCCTGTAGTGCTCCACAATCTCCAGCTCATGTAGCTTCTGGAAGATTACCCTGGGCCTGAACACTCTTCTCCTTCTTGGCCCAGGCCTATTGTCAGCAGCACCAGCAGGATTGACTTCAGAATCTACCACATACAGATACAGAATAGTTGCAGAAGCCCCTAGCATTATCTCAGTTAAAATTTCCGACTCTTTATTCCAATGATTCAGGGTATTGAGGGGTGTATGCATACTTTATCCAGTTCTGGAGTAGGTCCACCACATGGGATTGCCTTATTATGATGCAGTTCATCTGCTTAGGATATAATTGACATGATTTAAAGGCCCTGCTTTAGTGTGCAATGCGATGCTGTGTGCAGTGTCATGCAGCATAGCTATACAAAACTATATATTATTAATTGAATATATCCGGTTTCCATTTATAGTTAGCTACCTCATAATTAAGGCGTGGGTGGTCTGATTACTTGAACAATCTGTGCTACACCCAAACTGTTTGTAGCAAGTGGCTCACTATGCAAACATGCACACTAGGCACAAAATATCCTAAAAGTGACATGGCACACCTCCCTGATGTCATCCACATCCACTGGGAATATAAACACCATGTAGGAGCTTACATGAAGTGGATATGCATACACAGTTGCTCCCTTTAGTGACTCAACACATCCATGGCATTTACCCTCATTTGCATAATATTTGTGCTGTCAGACTAGAAAATACACAGTTCATTGCTGTATAATCTGGGTAACAGCATGAAAGCACAATTGTACAGATCCAATGCAAGGTCTTACAGTACATTTGTCTAAAGTATATTCTAAGTATTCTTTTACAAATTTTTAATTTATTTTTATGTTAAGCATGTTTGCGCAATGAGGAAAACAGTGCAAACATGCAGAAATTAAAAAAATAAAACATTATTAATTTCACATAATCCCTGCTGTTTTCGGACATTCCACAATGTATGATTTGAACATTTAGTATGTGATCTTACCTTTTCAGAGGAATTATGTCCATATTTGTTGACTTTTACAACCTTCTTTCAGCGTAGACTTCTGTATGTGGAAAATGTCCAGGTACACTACTAACACGGAGACAGAGTCTACACAGATGCATTACAGCTTGTTGGATCACTCCAACTACTTAATATGCATAAACTTCAGCTACTTAAACAAAAATTTGTATTGCACGAAAGGTTCCTTAGCTACACATGAGTGCTCATGTGTGGGCGCTCCTACATGGAGTTTACTGAATCTGAAACTGTTTGTGCCAGTGTGTGCATTGTGCAAGCTTTATTGAATTTCCCCTTGTGTTTTTTCCTTAGGTGTGGATATTTATTGTGAACTGACATAACCACATAAAATTCCAACATTTTGAACTATTTAGTATATATATATTCAGGCATTTCAGGATTCAGTATCTCAGTACTTTCTGCTCTCTAAGGTGTTCACTAGTTATACTAGTCGGCAATTTTTTTCTCCCGATGTGGCTCTTTATTTCATTTACAAAACTAGAACATGGAAATAACACTTGTTAATTTGTAACTTATGGAATATGTATTGCTTAGTTATGGTCCAAAATATGGTATAGAACAGAGATATCACACTTTATTTCATATAACAAAACATACAAGGATGAAATCCAACAGTTCCGTCATTCTTTTGAATGTATTACTTTGACTGCTATTCGTGAATGGGCGTACCTTCGTTGAAGGTTGTGCATCAGGGCTGGTAACTCAGCATGTAAAAATCTACTGCCAATCATTAGCGGACCGGAGTTCTGCTGTAGCGACCCCTAACTGGGAAAAGCCGAAAGACACAACAACTTTGACTGCTATTCATTCATTAAACAGCAGCCATTTTAACCTTTTCAGGCTTGTGGTTTAGCTGTAGATTATACTGACAAGCACTGGACATTAGGCAGAAAACTATGATGGGACAAAAGTCCACTGTAGACATGAATATGCAACAGACAGGCACACACATGCACACACACATGCACACGCACATACGCACACACACACACACACACACACACACACACACACACACACACACACACACACACACACACACATGCAAATAGGCACATACAGAGACATGGGAACACTGATAGACCTACACACAGACACATACACATACACACTCACACACACACACACACACACACACACACACACACACACACACACACACACACACACACACTCATGCACAAGCACACATGCAAAAGGCACATACACAGACAGACACACATATAGACACACACACGTGCACGCAAGCACACACACACACACACACACACACACACACACACACATGCATATACACACACAGACACACACACACACACACACACACACACACACACACACACACACACACACACACACACACACACACACACACACACACAAACACACATGCACAGACACATATGCAAATACTATGGGCAAGTGAATTTCCATTTTATCTGAAAGTGTGTCTGTGGGATATGGGAGGAAACTGGCCACTGTGATAAAAACTTATGCAGACATATGGAAGATATGCAAACTTTGATGCATCACATATGGAAATGAAACACTGTCAGGCAGCAGCACTACCTGTGGTACCACTGTGCTGCCCCTTTTGTAGCTGTTAACAAATAAAACCACAATGGTGCAAAACTGTCACATAATCAGTCAAAACACATGCATTTCAGTTCAACTGATTGTAAAAGGTGTACCTCAAAACATTCCAAACTTTTGAGCTATTTAGTATTTTTGTGTAGAGCTTAGTGGAAAAGACTCCAAGTAAGCCAACATAACCTGAAAAGAAAATTTGAAAACAAGTCCCACATGTAATGCTGAGCATATTAATGCTAAAAGTGTATTTTTTAAATCAGTTTATTTTATGTATTTTATTTTTTTGTTGACTAGGTTAATACACTGGTTCTTGTGAATGGACCATTTTGCAAACATGTCCTATATCACTTGCCAACCACAGGTGGAAAGCAAAACACAAATGAAATCTCAGCTCAGATAACAAACAAATAATTCTTAATATACAGCAACAAGAGATAGTGACAATGAACATGACACTCTGACCCCATGTAGAATATGGGAAAAAGGAAGGTGATAATTATGATGGGGATACAGGATCAAAAAGTAATGAAAACTTACGGACATAGTATCTAAGCATGAAGAATGATATTCATGACATACACAAAGAAACAACTGCATAATGCATGTGAACGGTAATGCTCTTTTCCATTCAAGAATAAATTACATAATAAATGTGAATAGCAACAGCAGTTATCTGTAAGTAGTACATGGAGTGTCATGCATACATTCTGAAGTCAGGTAGAAGACAGGCATGTGAAGCACATTTCTGATGGTAGAGAGGTGCTTAACAAGATTTTGTTAAGCATCTCCAAGCACTAAATCAAGATCATAATAGTGGCACTGCCAGCCACCACAGAACAGCAGTAGAAGCAAAAAAAAAAAATACTAGATGCTTTACTTTTCTGTGTTTTCAAGGAAAAAATGTGGCAAAGCAAAGTGTCTTCACAGCTGTTAAATGTGCTAGCTCCTCAAAGGGACACTTCACTTCTGCATACTGTCTGGCAGTGCTAAATGTTTTATGTGTTTCAAAACCATAATATACTTCATACTCCTACACCTTTTCCATACCTGTGGTAGTACATGGGAAGCTCTCAAGATGAATCATTTCTTGGCATTCATATCTCAAAGCATAATAAAGTGGTTATAATTCACTACTGTAATGTAGTGTGCACGTTTCTCCTCTTTATTGACTATGCAATTTGCTATGTTATATTGTTGTATATTTTAATTTCTTCTCTTTATAGAATACCCGTATTCCTTTACAGCATTTTGAAACTTGTGTCATTGTGTCATTTGTACTACTTGTGTTTTTGTGTTGGAGCTTTTCTCACCAAGTCTCCACTTAAAAAGGGGTTATTTTGTATGTCCATTTGGACCACCTCATTAACAAATGCAAACAAGCAAGCAAGCAAATAAATAAATTAATAAATAAATAAACACATTAAAAATAAATAATTATCATAATCCTCTAATTTAATGCTGCCTGATTTATAATGTAACAGTAAAAAAGTTCCAACTTCAACCAGATACCTCAGAAAATAAATAAAATCTGTCAAAACAGCAAAAACACTGAGGTAAGGCTCCAGGCTTCAAAGGTTTATTGTTCATAAAAACAAGACACAAGCGCTTTCACCCTGTGGGCTTCTTCATGTGTAATAAATCAAGGTACTAGCTCCTCTATTTATACTAATTAACACATACAGCTTAGAACATTCTTAAAGGTATATTCAAGATACAAGCTCTGTATTAAACAATACTAGTAAAGTACAAAGGTCCAAAATACATAAATACAATATAAATATAAAAACATAGATATAAATAAAATACAAGTAAACCTATGATTAAAAACATTTTATCTGTGCAGGGGTTTATTTCTTAGAGCTGGTTTTAGAGGGATATTTTCATTCATGCCATGACCTATAGTAACTTTAAGTCTAATGATCCATCTGGCCTCTAAGTTTTCAGTTTTTATCTTGACATCACCTCCACGTATACTTTCAAAAACTCTACCTTTAGCCCTGAAAGAAAATACATGTTGGGAATTGCTAACACTGGTATGTTTTGCTAAGGCATTGTGTAAACTGCCCTTTCTTATGTGATACACATGTTCCCTGATTCTTTCTTTAAAAGTTCTGTCAGTTTTACCTACATAAAATTTGCTACAAATATTACATGTAGCGAGATATACTATATGTAGGGAATCACATCGAGCATTGATATTAAAAGTGAAAACCTCTTGTGTATCTGGATGTTGAAAGGATGTGTTAGTGTCTATATACCTGCAGAAATTGCATTTACCACAAGGTCTGCTACCTTTGACTCCACTTGGACAAGTATTCTCTTTATAATGACATAACTGTCTGTGTAGAGACTTCTGATTTTTAAAAGTAAACTGTGGTTTAGCTCCAATATATTTTTAATCTGTGTATCAGACATTAAAATTTTCCAATTTTATTAATAATGTCAGTATAATTTTGTATGTCTCTAGCATAACTGAAATATAACCTCAAAGGCTGCAAGTTTGAAATGCATCTATTTTTCTGATTGGTTACATTACATTTAGAAAAGTAAGGCTTGGCTTTACTTTGTCTCAATCTCAAGACACTGTTTAGTCCTTGGTTTATAAGATTAGGTTCATAGCCCCTTTGTTTCAACTCAACCTGTACATTGGTGAGTTGCAAATCAAAATCACTGGCACTAGCATTCAATCTAGAAGCTCGAAAAATTGGTTCTGTGCCACATTCTTAAATATAAAATCAGGGTGCATACTGTCCCTATATAATAAATTATTAACATGGCATTCTTTCCTGTATAACTTCACATTGAACTGACCTTTCAAGTCCTGTAATACAGTAACATCCAGAAAATTAATCTCAGTCAAAGAATGATTTACTGTAAACCTTAAAAAACTCTTTGTGGTATTAATAAACTCTACAAAACTATCAAATTCAGATACTGTACCTTCCCAAATCAAAAAGAGGTCATCCACAAACCTTCTAAAAAATCTAATCTTATTTTTGAATTTAACATTTTCTAAGATGGCTTGTTCCCAACATAACATCGCAACATTAGCGTAGCTGTTGGCTTAGGAGGTCCCCATGGCAACTCCTTGTCGCTGCCAATAAAATTTATCTTGAAAAATAAAGACATTGTTTTCTAGGTCCAATTTCAGTAGCATGCATATACATCTTATAAAACTACTATCGTGTTTGCCACAGTCAGTCAACACTTTGGCAACACTGTTAATACCATATTAATTCAGTATAACTGTAAACAAGGAAACTACATCAAGTGTAGCTAACAACATATGATTACCCTTCATTGGTTCTATATCATGTGTGAAAACATATAAATCTTTGACAAAATGTTCAGTATCTTTTAAAATATTTCAAGTTTCATCAATCAAAGGTCTTAATGTTTTCTCTAAAAAAATGAGATTGATTCAGTGCACCAGTTTGTCCCAGCTACAATAGGTCTCATGAAAGGATTTTTTAGGTCCTTATGTATTTTGGGAAGACCTTGAATAATGGGTACAGTTGGACTGAGTATCAAAAAATAATTATACAGGTTAATATCTATTAAACTAGAAGTAAACATGTCTTTTAATATTTTATGTACTGTGCTAATCATCTTATTGACATATGTTCTGCTTATAATTGTATAAAACAAATCATCACTCAACAGCAGCAGCATTTTGTTGACATAATCATCCTTATCCAAGACAACAGTGGGGCTTCCCTTATCAGCAGGTCTTATTATGATCATAGGGTTAGACTGTAGGTTTTTTATTGCTAGGTATTCATCTTTCTTTAAATTGTGCCACCTATTCCTATCAACCTTATTGTTTAAGTCATGAAAAACTTTGTAAGCATCATCAATACATAGCTTTTCAAATACAGAAAGAACAGAGTTCAACTGTGAAGTGAAGGTACTCGTTTTTTTAAAAACTGAACCTTGAATGTCAACATTGTTCTCAAACATTAACTTCAACATTAAATTTCTAGTGAAAAGTTTAATGTCTATAATAATATCAGCTATGTTGGAGTCCATAGTTGGAATAAAAGAAAGTCCTTTGTTTAAAACATTATATTCAGCTTCAGACAAAATGTGTTTTGACAAGTTCAAAACTAGTTTTTCATGTTGAGAAAAGCTTTTTTTATGTTGTAAGGACTCAACAAGCTGTCCGATTGCTTCCGTTTGTTTCTGGTTGTGCTCCTCCCCCTCGGCACCGCTTGTGCCATCCTTCCTCGACCTCGACTCACAGATCTGTTTAGGAGGGAACTAGTGGGAGTAGAAAGGGGTAGCTTGACTGTGGGGGTTGTTGTAGGGGAGTGAAGGTTATTGGGTGTGTGTGGGCCAAGGTTGGGATGAATGCCCCCATGTGTTATAAGGTTATAGTGACATGGTACTCTAAGCTTTAGGAGTTTGTTTATAAGTTTTATATAGTCTTTGTCTTTGGGATTATGTTTTGTGGCTTTACAGGGATGATATTTTGTTGAGAATGGTAGATTCAGTGTGCTGGGGATGGTAAAGTGGTTGGTGTTATCTGTGTAGTTGTGGGTGGCTGTTTGACCATTTGGGTAGAGAATACCAAGGTCAAGTTTTTGTTCGTAGGTAGTAAGATGGTAAAATAGAAATAGCATAGGCAGTAGGGTAATTAGTATGTTTTTACTTGTTTGCATTTTGTTAGGGGGCGGGCCAAAGCTGTTCACCGCTTAGCAGCCCGTTGCCGCCACATGAGAGTTCAAATCAGGAAGGAAACCTTACATTACTGATCGGTTTGCTAACGCAAAAGGTGGAAGCGTTAGCAGAAAAAGTTGATGCGGTTTCAAGGGTTCAAACTGGACTATGTCAATCTACAAGTGTGGAAAGCAGTTCTACGGTAATAAATAAAACAAATGTATGCCCGAATAATGACAATTTAAGGAATGTCACTGTAACATCTAATTTGCAAAGACCTCAGCGTTTACCAGGAACAGTAAACGGTGATCGGCGGGAAGCCGACAATACTGCTACACTATCAACGCAAGCCCGTGAAACCACAGACACTACAACCGATCGTACCCGAAGTTTAGCACCAGGAAATTTAAATGCAAATTTCAACGCTTGGGTGAACAGACCGTTCACCTTTGAAAAAAAAAAGTGTACATGCAGCGCCAAACACAACAAATGAAGAGGTAAGCGTGGACCTATCTGTTAAACTAAATGAATTTGATGAAAAACTATTTAAAGTACGCAAATTGCAGTTAGAGATAGCGTACTTTAATGAATGTATTAATTTAAAAATTGTACCGAAAGGACTACGTCAATGGCAGTTTCCTTCAGGTTTAAGGGAAGGAACACAATTTTATACAGCCTTGACGAATCTTTTCAATAAGCACGGATTAGAATTATTGGAGTTGCTTAGTGACCAGTACAAGTTAATTGTTGATACTTTATTAACTGAACTAGATGAACTGGACAAAATTATCAAAACTGACATTAATTTTCTTAGATACCAGTTTGAATATGAACGTTGTTTTAGCAGTATAGACGAACACATGCTAAAAATAAAGAATACAAAGGTAAAGAAAATAGCTCGAGACGTAAAGGAATACAAAGAAGGGAAAGCATATCCAAAACCACCAATGAGTCAAGGGATTTTAACCTTGGACACTGGTAATAGAAATGGTAACCCAGATGGGAACATTGGCACTAACTTGACAGATCCAGTACAACAGCTAGATGATATTGTCGGAGATGACCCAGAAGAATGTGTAGCTAGCACCAGTAATGGGCTACGACGGAGTGAAAGACTCAATCAAATTAATAGTAGAGCAAAAAATAACAATAATAATTTTAAAGCGAATTTCAATAGAAACGGTAATTCTGGGAATGTCAATGAAAAGAACCAACAACAAAATTTTCAGAGAGTGAATTCTTATCAAAGGAAAAAGAACAACAAAACGAGGAACAAGAGGAAGAAATGGTAAATGTGTTAAGCACAGTTAATACCACGAGTAACCAACTTGAAATATTAAACAATTCAAGTGGCGACTTTAAAATTTATAATTACTCAAACATTACCATTCTCCCAGATGTTGTTGAGCTATTGTCAAAGGGACATACATTTGTCCCTTCAAAAACGACTGATCTAGCGCAAACAATACTAGATCTGAAATTGTTTTGCAGAAAAATAAACTTAACAGGGCTAATGGGAAACAACGCACAGAATAATTCTGATTTATACGTATCCAGCGTGTATAATCCTCCATTACATCCGTCAGTAGCATTATTTGAAAATGCAACAGAACTAGATCTAAGGGACATGGTGAAATCTAACATCTACAAAAGAAAATATAATTTCAACATAAACAAGGAAGAGAAACAACAATTAGAATTTCTGTGCCAAGCCCCCATAAGAATCATGAAACCAGATAAAGGAGGTGGCCTGGTAATCATGTCACACGAAAACTACAACAACAAAATGCTTTCAATTCTCGATAGTGACACATATATAGAAGCATCGACCAATGAAATGAATGGAGCTCACAGGAAAATTCGGGCCTTTATAGAAGAAATATATATCGAGGCCAGAATTGATAGAGACACTTACTTGTATTTGCAACAATCATTTCCTAGAACACCCTACTTATTTGGAATACCGAAAATCCATAAAGGCCTTGATGATCCACCAATGAGACCGCTGGTGGACGGCAGAAAAAGTTCGACATATACATGTGCAAAGGTCCTGGATAATATCTTGAAAAAATATATATCAAAGGAGACACAGATCTCGAAGGACTCATGGTCATTTCTCAAATCAATCAATGAATTGAGATTTGTCCCACAATCTTTCTTTGCGACAATAGACGTGAAAGATTTATATTCGTGTATTCCACACCAGATAGCAATTGAATGGGTTGCTAACATGTTACGTCTCTACAATGCCCCTAATAGTGAAATTTCATTAGTCGAAGAACTAATTGATACAATATTGTCTTACAACTACATAATGTTTAACAACACTATTTACCACCAAAAAGTAGGTGTAGCGATGGGCTCACCATGTGGTGGAGCCATCGCGAACTTAGTTATGGCTTTTTGGGAGAGGACATTCCTTTTAAATAAAATCGAATTTAAAAAGAAATTGATATTCTACACACGTTTTCTGGATGACATTTTCATCTTATTTCAAGGGACAGAAGATGAAATGGAGTGCTGCCTTGCAAGCTTCAACAACACGACAGATTTTTTAGAATTCACATATAAATATGACAGAGACAGAATAGACTATTTAGACGTTTCTCTTAGAAAGGACTATGAAAAGAGGAGCTATTTATCGAAAATATATAGAAAAGAAACGTACTCAAATATGTACCTGCATTTTACGAGTTGCCACCCAAGGAACCAGAAAAAATCGGTTGTGAAAGGACAGCTTGTAAGGGCAGCCCGGATGATCTCTATTGACACTGAATTTGAAGAAGAATGCGAGCGGATATTTAACTTCTTCACGCAAAGGGCTTACCCGTCTGAATTCTTAAATGAAATATTCATGGAAGTAAAATATAAGAGGAGTGAGGGCATATATGTGCCCATGCTAAGGCTAAAAGACACAGAGGGTCAAGTCTTACAAACAAACATAGAAGTAGGTAGTCAATATGAGATGACAACATTAGAAACACCAAATAACAATGCAAATCAAAGCTGCAACTTTATTTGCACGTACAATTTGGACTCAAAATTAATATACAACATTTTGGTAAAAAATTGGGAATATTTGTTGAATGATAATTTGTTCAGCAAGCTGCTACCATGTAAACCAAGGATGATATACAAAAAAGGAATGAATTTGAAAGAAATTTTACAAAGGAAGAATAAAACTTTCACAACACAAGCAGGGATGCACAAGTGTTGCATGTGCAACTGCTGTAAATATATTGATGTAGGTAAAAGTTTTATCATAAACGGTAAAAAGTATTTTTCAGAAGCCAAATATAATTGCAATAGTAAACAAGTGGTCTACCTAGCGAAGTGCGCCTTATGTAGCGCATTTTATATAGGTAAAACGGACAGGAGATTGGTAGAAAGAATAAAAGAACACATTTACAATATAAATGCAAAAAGAATGGAAAATGCTTTAGCTAGACATATAGACGTGTTCCCAAACCATAAATTTAATTTCAGGGTCATAGATCAAATAGTGTCAGACAACAGAGGTGGGAATGACAGCCTTGTCTTAGAAAGAAGGGAGCTATTATGGCAACTGAGAACAAATGCATGTAGGGCCCCAGGTATTAATGAAGTGTGTTCATTGAAATGCATTTTGAGATTAAAAAACCTGGACAGATAAATATAAATTTAAATTCAAATTTAACCTAAAATAAAAATTATCTAGTTTTAAAAAATTTTTCAGTATGTTATAGTTTATAATTTAAACAATTTTATAAAACTGTTTTTAAAAAAACTGTTTGAAAGTAATAAAACCTCTCTTAAAAGAACACTTTTAAAAGAACATTTTATCAATTAGATTTATACAGACATAGATTTATGTAAATAGTTCGGACATCAACATTAACTTTTTAACTTTTTAACTTTATTTCATCAAATCAAATAGAATTCAATTCATAAGAACAGTTAGGTCAACAATGAGACTAAATATATATGCACTCAAGTACAGTTAGTGATAAGTATATAGAGAAACAACAACAAGAAAAAATAAATAAAAAAGAAAAAATAAATAAAAAATAGAAATGAAAAACAGGGAAGCTAAAAAGATGGTGTACACAAAAGAACAGTTGAGGAATGAGCCTCACTGTTATCAAATTACTTAGCACATAGTCACTTTAAGACTGTTTTTAAGACAGTTATTTTAAACCTTAATTGGTGCTAATTAATCAACAGATTAACTGGGAGGAGAAGATATATTAGTGGAGCGTAGAGGGGGCGGTTTGTACTTCTGATGAAGTTGGGACAGGGGTCCCGACGAAAAATGTATGTCTAAACAAGCGCATTTAAAGTTTTAAATTTTAAATAATAAAAGATTTTGCTTCAAACATCGAGCAAGGACAGTCTTGTGTTTTCGGAGGCGTGCTATTAGTACGTGCTATTAGTACGTGGAAGGAGTGGTGATTGGTATCGGAGTAAAAGCGGTGTGAGTTCGTTTGTGTTGGTGAAGTTGCTTATTTTCCTGAGTTACGTAATCTTATGATAGATGACATCAGCAGACCTTATGGAGGACAAGAGTCTGGACTCCTGCATCAACTGCAATGGCCAGCAAAGTGCAAACCCCTGTCAGTTTGTGCTTCATACTTGCTCTTTGGGGAAGATATACACACATATACATACACAAGTGAGCTGGATGGAGATTAGAACCCCATACCTATCTAGTTTTACACACTACAGATCACAGTACTTAACACACATGCCACAGGTCAAGTCTGTTTCATAAATGACTATAGATGAACTAATCCTAGAGGACCTAACCAAGCTTTGTGTTGAACAGCTTGGGTGGCCTGCAGAATCAAATTGCTTCTTACTGTCATCTGCAGCTATTAGACTAGCAGTCAGATAACTGTTTTGTGTGTGTGTATATATATATATATATATATATATCTTTATAGACAGCGACAGATATATATATATATATATATATATATATATATATATATATATATATATATATATATATATATAATTTTTTAAAATAAATTGTGAGAGGAACAATGGATTTGCACTATTTTTAACTCAGTGTACATGCATGCATGCATGCATGGTGGCAATTTTTTGGCTAAGCAGTGGGCAAATGGGAGGTGTATTACCCACATGAAAGTCTTATTGTTCCATAAATTGACTCCAGCCCACACCTAGCTGTACTCCAGGCTGAGATTTTGTTTATTACACATGTGACCTCTGAACCTGTTTCTGCACTATTGCACTTCATGCAAATTGGCTAAGGCTTTTTATATAGGTCTTAGATATGTGGCGCAACATGCAAATGTTTAATTAATATGTGAAAGAGGTTAATAGTAGTATAGCACACACAGAGTCACAGTCTGTAAAACATAACTTAATACTACTTCACATCCAAAATATCTGAATATTCAGGGTTAGAACCCTGAACACCATCACAGAAGGTAACTGCCTTAGTCCTTTCAGCCACATAAGGTACTTGGGAGAAAAACTAATCATTCATCACACAATCACCAGCATAAATATCTTTATTGCTAGTCCTCAGTTACCTAACACATACAATGTAGGATGAGATTTGATATTACTGTCCTGAGACTGTGTTGGATACTAACTGTGTCAAATGCTCATCTAGCATAGATGAGTTACTGTTATGGCAGTTACAAGGAGACACTACTGTTTTGAGGGGTGGGAGAACAAACCCCATGCTCTGCTATGACACACATTAGTCTGACTATCATTTAACCTCACTGTTTAACATCTTCCTTGAATGATGTACCAGTAATCTGTTCCAGTAGGACTGCATAAGGATTCCATGCATGAGGCCTACTGATTACAGATATACACACATGATAGTGGAATGGGTGTTTGTAGTCCCATGTGGATGTAATTTCTGTCCAAATATCCCTCTATATTTACTTGCACAATGTACCAGGTCCATAGATACAATGACATATCATAATAATCCACTAGTATACTTTGTAGGTTATGGACGTACCTTGCAAAAACAGTAGTTGACACAACTGTAGTTCAGGGCTGACTCTGTTTGATGCAAGCACTACACAGCCAATACATGGATAGGTACAGGATGTGTGAGTTGGCTGGCATTATTCTTAATAAATGTATGTGAATAGGAGTAAAGTGTTAGTCCCTAGCTCTCTAGGTTGTCAGTGAATGTGCTATGTATTGTCTCTTAGCCACAGCCAGGGCATACAGATCATGCCTACATCTGCCTACAGGGACATCAGCAGGGGGCTCTTCCACTGAGTCCTCCTGTGGCTGTGGTGACCTAGACACTGGTCAGGGTCTGGTTATCACCTCCCTTAGCTGATCCTGCTGTAGCTGTCTCCACAGGATCAGATTGTGTAGCATAGCACATATTGTGACTATTTGTGCACATGTGCATGGAATATAATGCTGTTCTCCACCAAATATATCATGGCTCCGGGACTGTGACGTCAGAAGCCAAACACATGCTCTATGATGTTCCTAATTTCTGTGTGCCTCATTATGGCATTCCTCCATGGGTTTGTGTGCATTTCTGATGGGTGTCATCCTCCATGGTTCCAGGTTGTAGCCAGCATCCCCCAGTAAATGGCCCTGTGGGATGCCCCCCAGCAAACAGTTGGTACAGCTGTGATGTGTGCCAGATTGGGAATCATGATAACTGCCAGGGTTGCCAGAAGACACTTTCATGATAATCCCTGGGCATTGCACATGACTTGGCAGTTGATGGAGTGTTATCCCTTGTGGTTAAAGTAGATTCTACCCTGCTCACCAGGTGGTGCCTTTATGTGTGCATGAGTGCAGTCAATGGCACCCAGTACTTCAGTGTAGTGTGCTACATGGTAGAACTGTTGCATATTGCTAGCCCTCATCTCAGGGGATAGGGAAAGATATGTGCTCACTGGCATGTGCGAGCATAGCATCCAGGAATTGGTGTAGTATTCTGGATACAGATGCCTGTGACACCCCCCATCATGTCCCCAGTTGGTCTTTGAAAAGTACCTGTAGATTATATCCTAAGGGCTGCACATACCTTAGTTTTCACTTGGATGGGTTCCCCTCTGCTAGCTCTGGCTCTGAGCTGAGGGTGGCAGAGCTCACTGAGTTCTTGTAATACGTCCATGTCCACCCTGTAGTGCTCCACAATCTCCAGCTCATGTAGCTTCTGGAAGATTACCCTGGGCCTGAACACTCTTCTCCTTCTTGGCCCAGGCCTATTGTCAGCAGCACCAGCAGGATTGACTTCAGAATCTACCACATACAGATACAGAATAGTTGCAGAAGCCCCTAGCATTATCTCAGTTAAAATTTCCGACTCTTTATTCCAATGATTCAGGGTATTGAGGGGTGTATGCATACTTTATCCAGTTCTGGAGTAGGTCCACCACATGGGATTGCCTTATTATGATGCAGTTCATCTGCTTAGGATATAATTGACATGATTTAAAGGCCCTGCTTTAGTGTGCAATGCGATGCTGTGTGCAGTGTCATGCAGCATAGCTATACAAAACTATATATTATTAATTGAATATATCCGGTTTCCATTTATAGTTAGCTACCTCATAATTAAGGCGTGGGTGGTCTGATTACTTGAACAATCTGTGCTACACCCAAACTGTTTGTAGCAAGTGGCTCACTATGCAAACATGCACACTAGGCACAAAATATCCTAAAAGTGACATGGCACACCTCCCTGATGTCATCCACATCCACTGGGAATATAAACACCATGTAGGAGCTTACATGAAGTGGATATGCATACACAGTTGCTCCCTTTAGTGACTCAACACATCCATGGCATTTACCCCTCATTTGCATAATATTTGTGCTGTCAGACTAGAAAATACACAGTTCATTGCTGTATAATCTGGGTAACAGCATGAAAGCACAATTGTACAGATCCAATGCAAGGTCTTACAGTACATTTGTCTAAAGTATATTCTAAGTATTCTTTTACAAATTTTTAATTTATTTTTATGTTAAGCATGTTTGCGCAATGAGGAAAACAGTGCAAACATGCAGAAATTAAAAAAATAAAACATTATTAATTTCACATAATCCCTGCTGTTTTCGGACATTCCACAATGTATGATTTGAACATTTAGTATGTGATCTTACCTTTTCAGAGGAATTATGTCCATATTTGTTGACTTTTACAACCTTCTTTCAGCGTAGACTTCTGTATGTGGAAAATGTCCAGGTACACTACTAACACGGAGACAGAGTCTACACAGATGCATTACAGCTTGTTGGATCACTCCAACTACTTAATATGCATAAACTTCAGCTACTTAAACAAAAATTTGTATTGCACGAAAGGTTCCTTAGCTACACATGAGTGCTCATGTGTGGGCGCTCCTACATGGAGTTTACTGAATCTGAAACTGTTTGTGCCAGTGTGTGCATTGTGCAAGCTTTATTGAATTTCCCCTTGTGTTTTTTCCTTAGGTGTGGATATTTATTGTGAACTGACATAACCACATAAAATTCCAACATTTTGAACTATTTAGTATATATATATTCAGGCATTTCAGGATTCAGTATCTCAGTACTTTCTGCTCTCTAAGGTGTTCACTAGTTATACTAGTCGGCAATTTTTTTCTCCCGATGTGGCTCTTTATTTCATTTACAAAACTAGAACATGGAAATAACACTTGTTAATTTGTAACTTATGGAATATGTATTGCTTAGTTATGGTCCAAAATATGGTATAGAACAGAGATATCACACTTTATTTCATATAACAAAACATACAAGGATGAAATCCAACAGTTCCGTCATTCTTTTGAATGTATTACTTTGACTGCTATTCGTGAATGGGCGTACCTTCGTTGAAGGTTGTGCATCAGGGCTGGTAACTCAGCATGTAAAAATCTACTGCCAATCATTAGCGGACCGGAGTTCTGCTGTAGCGACCCCTAACTGGGAAAAGCCGAAAGACACAACAACTTTGACTGCTATTCATTCATTAAACAGCAGCCATTTTAACCTTTTCAGGCTTGTGGTTTAGCTGTAGATTATACTGACAAGCACTGGACATTAGGCAGAAAACTATGATGGGACAAAAGTCCACTGTAGACATGAATATGCAACAGACAGGCACACACATGCACACACACATGCACACGCACATACGCACACACACACACACACACACACACACACACACACACACACACACACACACACACACACACACACACACATGCAAATAGGCACATACAGAGACATGGGAACACTGATAGACCTACACACAGACACATACACATACACACTCACACACACACACACACACACACACACACACACACACACACACACACACACACACACACACACACACACACACTCATGCACAAGCACACATGCAAAAGGCACATACACAGACAGACACACATATAGACACACACACGTGCACGCAAGCACACACACACACACACACACACACACACACACACACACACACACACACACACATGCATATACACACACAGACACACACACACACACACACACACACACACACACACACACACACACACACACACACACACAAACACACATGCACAGACACATATGCAAATACTATGGGCAAGTGAATTTCCATTTTATCTGAAAGTGTGTCTGTGGGATATGGGAGGAAACTGGCCACTGTGATAAAAACTTATGCAGACATATGGAAGATATGCAAACTTTGATGCATCACATATGGAAATGAAACACTGTCAGGCAGCAGCACTACCTGTGGTACCACTGTGCTGCCCCTTTTGTAGCTGTTAACAAATAAAACCACAATGGTGCAAAACTGTCACATAATCAGTCAAAACACATGCATTTCAGTTCAACTGATTGTAAAAGGTGTACCTCAAAACATTCCAAACTTTTGAGCTATTTAGTATTTTTGTGTAGAGCTTAGTGGAAAAGACTCCAAGTAAGCCAACATAACCTGAAAAGAAAATTTGAAAACAAGTCCCACATGTAATGCTGAGCATATTAATGCTAAAAGTGTATTTTTTAAATCAGTTTATTTTATGTATTTTATTTTTTTGTTGACTAGGTTAATACACTGGTTCTTGTGAATGGACCATTTTGCAAACATGTCCTATATCACTTGCCAACCACAGGTGGAAAGCAAAACACAAATGAAATCTCAGCTCAGATAACAAACAAATAATTCTTAATATACAGCAACAAGAGATAGTGACAATGAACATGACACTCTGACCCCATGTAGAATATGGGAAAAAGGAAGGTGATAATTATGATGGGGATACAGGATCAAAAAGTAATGAAAACTTACGGACATAGTATCTAAGCATGAAGAATGATATTCATGACATACACAAAGAAACAACTGCATAATGCATGTGAACGGTAATGCTCTTTTCCATTCAAGAATAAATTACATAATAAATGTGAATAGCAACAGCAGTTATCTGTAAGTAGTACATGGAGTGTCATGCATACATTCTGAAGTCAGGTAGAAGACAGGCATGTTAAGCACATTTCTGATGGTAGAGAGGTGCTTAACAAGATTTTGTTAAGCATCTCCAAGCACTAAATCAAGATCATAATAGTGGCACTGCCAGCCACCACAGAACAGCAGTAGAAGCAAAAAAAAAAATACTAGATGCTTTACTTTTCTGTGTTTTCAAGGAAAAAATGTGGCAAAGCAAAGTGTCTTCACAGCTGTTAAATGTGCTAGCTCCTCAAAGGGACACTTCACTTCTGCATACTGTCTGGCATGCACACGCACATACGCACACACAGTGTTTTTGTGTTGGAGCTTTTCTCACCAAGTCTCCACTTAAAAAGGGGTTATTTTGTATGTCCATTTGGACCACCTCATTAACAAATGCAAACAAGCAAGCAATAAATGTGAATAGCAACAGCAGTTATCTGTAAGTAGTACATGGAGTGTCATGCATACATTCTGAAGTCAGGTAGAAGACAGGCATGTTAAGCACATTTCTGATGGTAGAGAGGTGCTTAACAAGATTTTGTTAAGCATCTCCAAGCACTAAATCAAGATCATAATAGTGGCACTGCCAGCCACCACAGAACAGCAGTAGAAGCAAAAAAAAAAATACTAGATGCTTTACTTTTCTGTGTTTTCAAGGAAAAAATGTGGCAAAGCAAAGTGTCTTCACAGCTGTTAAATGTGCTAGCTCCTCAAAGGGACACTTCACTTCTGCATACTGTCTGGCAGTGCTAAATGTTTTATGTGTTTCAAAACCATAATATACTTCATACTCCTACACCTTTTCCATACCTGTGGTAGTACATGGGAAGCTCTCAAGATGAATCATTTCTTGGCATTCATATCTCAAAGCATAATAAAGTGGTTATAATTCACTACTGTAATGTAGTGTGCACGTTTCTCCTCTTTATTGACTATGCAATTTGCTATGTTATATTGTTGTATATTTTAATTTCTTCTCTTTATAGAATACCGTATTCCTTTACAGCATTTTGAAACTTGTGTCATTGTGTCATTTGTACTACTTGTGTTTTGTGTTGGAGCTTTTCTCACCAAGTCTCCACTTAAAAAGGGGTTATTTTGTATGTCCATTTGGACCACCTCATTAACAAATGCAAACAAGCAAGCAAGCAAATAAATAAATTAATAAATAAATAAACACATTAAAAATAAATAATTATCATAATCCTCTAATTTAATGCTGCCTGATTTATAATGTAACAGTAAAAAAGTTCCAACTTCAACCAGATACCTCAGAAAATAAATAAAATCTGTCAAAACAGCAAAAACACTGAGGTAAGGCTCCAGGCTTCAAAGGTTTATTGTTCATAAAACAAGACACAAGCGCTTTCACCCTGTGGGCTTCTTCATGTGTAATAAATCAAGGTACTAGCTCCTCTATTTATACTAATTAACACATACAGCTTAGAACATTCTTAAAGGTATATTCAAGATACAAGCTCTGTATTAAACAATACTAGTAAAGTACAAAGGTCCAAAATACATAAATACAATATAAATATAAAAACATAGATATAAATAAAATACAAGTAAACCTATGATTAAAAACATTTTATCTGTGCAGAGGTTTATTTCTTAGAGCTGGTTTTAGAGGGATATTTTCATTCATGCCATGACCTATAGTAACTTTAAGTCTAATGATCCATCTGGCCTCTAAGTTTTCATGTTTCATCTTGACATCACCTCCACGTATACTTTCAAAAACTCTACCTTTAGCCCTGAAAGAAAATACATGTTGGGAATTGCTAACACTGGTATGTTTTGCTAAGGCATTGTGTAAACTGCCCTTTCTTATGTGATACACATGTTCCCTGATTCTTTCTTTAAAAGTTCTGTCAGTTTTACCTACATAAAATTTGCTACAAATATTACATGTAGCGAGATATACTATATGTAGGGAATCACATCGAGCATTGATATTAAAAGTGAAAACCTCTTGTGTATCTGGATGTTGAAAGGATGTGTTAGTGTCTATATACCTGCAGAAATTGCATTTACCACAAGGTCTGCTACCTTTGACTCCACTTGGACAAGTATTCTCTTTATAATGACATAACTGTCTGTGTAGAGACTTCTGATTTTTAAAAGTAAACTGTGGTTTAGCTCCAATATATTTTTTAATCTGTGTATCAGACATTAAAATTTTCCAATTTTTATTAATAATGTCAGTATAATTTTGTATGTCTCTAGCATAACTGAAATATAACCTCAAAGGCTGCAAGTTTGAAATGCATCTATTTTTCTGATTGGTTACATTACATTTAGAAAAGTAAGGCTTGGCTTTACTTTGTCTCAATCTCAAGACACTGTTTAGTCCTTGGTTTATAAGATTAGGTTCATAGCCCCTTTGTTTCAACTCAACCTGTACATTGGTGAGTTGCAAATCAAAATCACTGGCACTAGCATTCAATCTAGAAGCTCGAAAAAATTGGTTCTGTGCCACATTCTTAAATATAAAATCAGGGTGCATACTGTCCCTATATAATAAATTATTAACATGGCATTCTTTCCTGTATAACTTCACATTGAACTGACCTTTCAAGTCCTGTAATACAGTAACATCCAGAAAATTAATCTCAGTCAAAGAATGATTTACTGTAAACCTTAAAAAACTCTTTGTGGTATTAATAAACTCTACAAAACTATCAAATTCAGATACTGTACCTTCCCAAATCAAAAAGAGGTCATCCACAAACCTTCTAAAAAATCTAATCTTATTTTTGAATTTAACATTTTCTAAGATGGCTTGTTCCCAACATAACATCGCAACATTAGCGTAGCTGTTGGCGCAGGAGGTCCCCATGGCAACTCCTTGTCGTTGCCAATAAAATTTATCTTGAAAAATAAAGACATTGTTTTCTAGGTCCAATTTCAGTAGCATGCATATACATCTTATAAAACTACTATCGTGTTTGCCACAGTCAGTCAACACTTTGGCAACACTGTTAATACCATATTAATTCAGTATAACTGTAAACAAGGAAACTACATCAAGTGTAGCTAACAACATATGATTACCCTTCATTGGTTCTATATCATGTGTGAAAACATATAAATCTTTGACAAAATGTTCAGTATCTTTTAAAATATTTCAAGTTTCATCAATCAAAGGTCTTAATGTTTTCTCTAAAAAAATGAGATTGATTCAGTGCACCAGTTTGTCCCAGCTACAATAGGTCTCATGAAAGGATTTTTTAGGTCCTTATGTATTTTGGGAAGACCTTGAATAATGGGTACAGTTGGACTGAGTATCAAAAATAATTATACAGGTTAATATCTATTAAACTAGAAGTAAACATGTCTTTTAATATTTTATGTACTGTGCTAATCATCTTATTGACATATGTTCTGCTTATAATTGTATAAAACAAATCATCACTCAACAGCAGCAGCATTTTGTTGACATAATCATCCTTATCCAAGACAACAGTGGGGCTTCCCTTATCAGCAGGTCTTATTATGATCATAGGGTTAGACTGTAGGTTTTTTATTGCTAGGTATTCATCTTTCTTTAAATTGTGCCACCTATTCCTATCAACCTTATTGTTTAAGTCATGAAAACTTTGTAAGCATCATCAATACATAGCTTTTCAAATACAGAAAGAACAGAGTTCAACTGTGAAGTGAAGGTACTCGTTTTTTTAAAAACTGAACCTTGAATGTCAACATTGTTCTCAAACATTAACTTCAACATTAAATTTCTAGTGAAAAGTTTAATGTCTATAATAATATCAGCTATGTTGGAGTCCATAGTTGGAATAAAAGAAAGTCCTTTGTTTAAAACATTATATTCAGCTTCAGACAAAATGTGTTTTGACAAGTTCAAAACTAGTTTTTCATGTTGAGAAAAGCTTTTTTTATGTTGTAAGGACTCAACAAGCTGTCCGATTGCTTCCGTTTGTTTCTGGTTGTGCTCCTCCCCCTCGGCACCGCTTGTGCCATCCTTCCTCGACCTCGACTCACAGATCTGTTTAGGAGGGAACTAGTGGGAGTAGAAAGGGGTAGCTTGACTGTGGGGGTTGTTGTAGGGGAGTGAAGGTTATTGGGTGTGTGTGGGCCAAGGTTGGGATGAATGCCCCCATGTGTTATAAGGTTATAGTGACATGGTACTCTAAGCTTTAGGAGTTTGTTTATAAGTTTTATATAGCCTTTGTCTTTGGGATTATGTTTTGTGGCTTTACAGGGATGATATTTTGTTGAGAATGGTAGATTCAGTGTGCTGGGGATGGTAAAGTGGTTGGTGTTATCTGTGTAGTTGTGGGTGGCTGTTTGACCATTTGGGTAGAGAATACCAAGGTCAAGTTTTTGTTCGTAGGTAGTAAGATGGTAAAATAGAAATAGCATAGGCAGTAGGGTAATTAGTATGTTTTTACTTGTTTGCATTTTGTTAGGGGGCGGGCCAATTTTGATGATTGAGTGTGCTAACAGGGTGTGGAAGAATGGAAGAGAAGGAAATGAGTTAAGGGGGAGGGCTGTTCAGTGATGTATGTGGCGCTGATTGGTACGTGGCATGAGGGAAGTGACTACATTTAGTTTAAATGCAGCACTAGTGGGGGTGAGTTGGAATTGGGGGCAGGGAGGAGAGCGGAGGAAGTCCGAGCACAGCGAGGCTAACACTGACTCCAAGTATTTCCTTAGACTTTTGGTATGTATGGTTGTATATTTGGCTGTATTTTTAATTTATTATTTTTGCACCAATTTATAGACTATGTTTAAGCTGTATTTTATACACATGCAGGTTAATTTTATAGCTGCAGGGTATAATTTTCAGGGCTATGTGAGGGAGGGCAGAGTGAAATTACTGTGTTCAGGGTATTATTTTAGGTGTAAGAAAGAAGATACTGGGGGCAAACTAGCTAATTTTAACAATATGAAGGGAGCCAAATTACTATGGGGACAGCCTAAAAGGTGCCTTTAGACCCAGGTCAGCAGTGTACAGTACTTGCTTTAAATTCTAATCTATGTTCTGTTTTTAAACACAGACTGCAACTTGAACAGTGCAATTTGGTGGAACCTTTTAGCATTAGGAGCCTTATTTAAGGGCTGGGAAGTTTGGTGCTGTTGACCCAGTATGGCTGAATTAAACAGTTTAAGCAGAAAGACTTTAGAAAAAAGTAGTAACCTTAGTTAAGTTTGTTATTGAGGGTAGACCAGTGTGGTTGTCCGTTTTATTTTTATTTTTAAAAAAATTACCAACTGGATGCAGACCTTCTAACTGTGCGAGCCTTTCCGGGTGGGAGCCATGAGAAGAGATAATACCTTAGTTAAGTTTGTTATTGAGGGTAGACCAGTGTGGCTGTCCATTTTATCTTTCCTAAGTATATTTTTTATGTATGTGATTTTGAAAGTCAGTACCTGAAAACTATCTTCATGACCTAACGAGATTTTTTTTCAGTTACATAATATCCTGTTGCAGCTATATTTCCTTTTCCTACTTTAAAAGCAATATTGATATTATTTCTTACTAAATGAACATGATAGAGGATATCTTCTCCCATTTTGACTCTGAATATGCACACACGCTGTTTTTATTTATTTATTTTAATTATTTTACATTTGTTGACCGGGCTAGTCCAGCTGGATATATGTCCATTTTCAGTGGAGGCCCGGGGAGAAAAGCTCCAACGAAATTTACAAATAATGCACAGTAATGGTCAAAAACAAGTTAAAATTATTCAAACGTTAAGACAGAACATAAAATCTTTGGAGAGAGGCAAGTCAAAACAAAGTCACAACATACATTTGCTATACAGATTCTAAAATATAAATTTCTAATATGGAAAAATTGGAAAAAGGTAGTAATAATTTTTTTTTTTTTTTTTTTTTTTTTTTTTACATATCTGTCTAGTATGTTATGTGAGGAGGAATTTAGGAGGGAAGGATACAAGACAGGTTAGTCTGGGTTGTTACAGGAGCAAAGCCAGTGCTTGTTAAGATGTGTCTTTAGCTGTTTTTTAAAGAGTGGAGGGCTAGACAAAGATGAGATATCAGATGATAGTTTGTTCCACATTTGTCCAACAGAGTTAGAAAAAAGGCTATCGCCTGCAGAGTTATTGGGTATGTTAGTATTAACCAGTAGTTTGTTTGCAGAGCGTAGCTGTTTCAAGTTATTATAAGGTGTAATGAGGTTGGAGAGAATAGGTTTTTAGAAGGCTGATAAAGAATTTTGTGAGCAGTTAAGAGCTGTTGATAAGTCAGCCTGTTAGGATGTTCCAGCCAGCCTAGTTGTTTTAGGTTATGACAGTGATGGGTTCTGAAGAGGGATCCTGTGGCAAATCGGGCGATATTATGGTAGGATGTGCTAAGTTTCTTGAGGTTATATTTAGAGAGATTGGTATAAATAGTGGAAGCATATAGAAGGGTAGAGATAAGGTGAGAACTGGCTAAGGTGGTCCGAGCTTCAGGTGTAAGGAATGATTTGATTCTATAGAGGGAACCAATCTTTTTGTTTATTGTTTTTATTGTGTTGTTTATATGAGAATCAAAATTGAGATTGTTGTCAATAGTTATTCCTAGTAGTTTTGTAGTAGCATCAGGAGAAATCAGGGTGTTATCAGAGGAAGTAATAGAGAAGTTAAGAGAGCTTGATTTGTGTGTAGGAGAGAACAATAGCAGCTTTGTTTTCTTTGGGTTGAGGAGAAGGCAACGGTCAGAGAACCAGTGTTCAACAGTGGAAAAAGCTTTTTGGGTAAGTGACTGGAGTTCAGTCTGAGAGGAAGCAGTGCAGATTATAGTGGAATCGTCTGCATATTGTATGCAGGTAGTGTTTGGAATAGCTGACTGGAGGTCATTAATAAATATAGAAAATAGTAGTGGGCCAAGTATAGACCCTTGAGGTACTCCTAAAGAGATAGGAAGGAGAGTCGATAGTGAGTTTTTCCAAAGTACTGCTTGCTGACGATTTTCTAGGTAAGATGTAAACCAGGTTAAGGAAGAAGGATGAACTGAGAGAGATTGTAGTATGTGCAGAAGGAGTTTTTAGTAATTATCTGATTGGTTTCCATCAAAATGCCTTGATTTGTCGAAACAACTTTTATGCACATTGGAGTTAATCACTTTTTGCATCCATTATTTCAATAAGCATTCATCCCTAGTTGCACAATGTCATGAATAGCTTAACTGTTTTGGTTTCTTTTCCATCCACTTGCAGATTGTAGACCTATATGTTGGATAAAGTATGTATATATATATATATATATATATATATACATTTTTGGGAGGGTTCTATGCAATTTTATATCATGTTGTTTTAAATTACATTTTGTTTGATTTCACTTCCATGACAAACAGCATTGCTTATTTTTCATCTGTGTTGCATTATTAAGTGCCATATTTATGCCATGCTCTTGTTCTGCTGCATCTGTGCTTTTACTCTGCCAGGCACAAGTGTGCTTGCCAACTTTTCCAAGAGATCATCTCAGAGTGCATCAGCAAAAGACTTTGTTTCTAAAAGTACATGACTGCCTGCTTTTTGGTTTATCAGTGACCAAAATCTGCATGCCAAACAATAAACAATATTTCCAAATAAGATGCGGCCTGATAATGTATCTGGTGGCTGCTATGCATCACACTGTGCTATGATGCCTCATCAAAACCTCTGAATATATTAATATTGGTGCTGGCAAACATGTAGCTAGATAGAATACAACATACTATGTCCTCTTAGGTCAGAATTTTATGAATCCCTATCACCTACATCATGCAGTCTTATCTAAGAAACTATATTAAAATACTCATCAGATTCTGCATTTTTGAGACTAGAATATTCAATCTCCCTCTTTTTTACACCATAATAGGTAAGTGTCTATCAGAATGTGCAATTCACTTCAGAAATTTATCCTCGTATATCATTGTTGCATGAGGTTATTATTCCCTGCTAGCGTGCATTAAGTTTTGTGCCTTTTTAGAAGAAGTATTTATCTTTACAGGAATAACTAGATTTCCAGATACATAAGTCACTAACACCAATTTTAGTAGCACAAAACTCTCAGATCTTCATTTAATTTTATTAACATTTGTCTTCATGTTGGTATGGCTTAGGCCAGGCTAGTTTTAGATTAAGCATCTACAAAACACAGCTTCTCACACTAGTTTGAGCAGGTAAAATCATGTACAAAAAAAAAAAAAAAAAAAATACAAGATTAATTTCAGCACATTTAGGCCTTCCAATATAAATAAAGATTTATCTGTTTTCTTAAGTGATCCTTAGTAATGACGAATATTAATAAACTCATGTTTATTGTTTTAAATGAAAATATGTTTTTGGTTTTTCAGTCTATTACTTTGTCGAATATAGAATATCTATGACTGGGATACGTATATGCATAGACACATGTGCACACGCATGCACACACACACACACACACACACACACACACACACACACACACACACACACACACACACACAAACATTTTATATATATATATATATATATATATATATATATATATATTTATATATTTGCATATTTCTTCTTCATTGTTCGTATACATCTGAATATGAATACTTCTTAATCATCTCACCTTTTCTGGTGAAATGCTTTCAATTAGCTTTTATTAACATGTTAATAAGTATGTAAGTAATGTATATACATAGAGCTGATGAGGGTGCATTTGTATGTTACAGGAGAGAGAAAATCAAAGGCAAAACGCATGCAATATACTGATGATGCCACCAGTGGAGGAAGTTCATCATATTGGTTCATACTCGTTCATGAGGAGTTCATAACTTAATCAGTGATATCAGTATACTGGCAAAGATGAAAATTCATTTATTCCACAGAACCTGGTAGATGCCAGCAACATTTAAATTCAAAAAGTCAATCAACACTGTAATTACAATTTATTATAAGGATCTCAGAAATGTTGCAATCTTATTCTAATTACTTCAGAAATCTAGTGTCTGCTTACTTATTATCGTATCTGCAGTGTAACTACAAAAATAGGTAAAAAGCAATGTGTTATTTACTTTCAGGATTCATTATTTAAGTGCTACGATAATGTGACGCTTTGTAAAATGATTCTTTATTTCTTTCAGAAGGTTGTGCAACACGGAAAGTTGTGGAATGCTTGTTGCATTATTGAGTTCAGCAAGTTAGAAATTATCAGCATCATTGTGTTATTTAGCAGAGAATTGTTGTCAATAACAAAGTACTGTAATGAAGGCTATCGTATTGTTTCATTTTGATTACGTAATTAAAAAGTAAGAATTTACAAGTGTCCTTTGTTATATTGCTGATGTAAATATCTGACAGAGAATGAATAAGTAAAATGCACTTGGAGGGACTTCCTTTGACTTTTGATAACATTCCTTGATGGATACTGGTATTTAATTATATCTTGTGTTGTCGTTTGTCTCACATTTAGCGATACTCTATTACATTCAGATAGTCTTCTCTTCTAAAACTCAAAGATGTCTCAGTATGAAGGTTTGCATGGGAGGAGTAACATCTGCTTTTTAAAGAACTGAAGCTATCTGAAGTATGTATGTCAAATGGACACAAGAGCCCAGATAGACCAGTGCCAAACTCTACTTTTTTTAAATCCTTGAGCCAATAATTCAAATGTGGCCATCCAGACTAAGTGGAAAGTTGATCATTAAAGATTCACAATGATACGAATTTATGTTGTAGTATGTAGGCTTAGTGAAATCTGACATCTTATTATTAAATTCTTCCTGAGAATAATGAACCCACATTTTAGAAACAAATTCTTACAAACAGTTGTTGCTGAAAGAAATAATTTAGGGCTCCTTTGTATTGTTTCAAAGAGAGTTATGTCAATACTAAAATAGCAGCTTCGAGTGACATAGTACATTTTAGTACAATTAATAACAGTATGCTCTACTTCCCATTTCATCAAACATAGTATTAATATTCTCCAGTTCAGACAGATCATTATAGTTCTGGAGCTTTAATGACTTTTTTATCACATTAGAATAAACAACAGAATGCACCACAGATAACCTTTTAATGTTTGAGACAGAGTTGATGCAAGAATTTAAGAAATTACAGAGAAAAACTACTGGAGATACACCCAAAAAGGACCCTCCCCACAGCTCTATTTCACTAGAGGAAAACATTCAGGGTTAACCTCAAATTAAAGGAAACATTTTGGCAACCTTCATACATTAAAGTTTGATCCTCTTTGTTCAGAACTCTGCCTTTCACTCTGATCTAAAATAAACGTGCAGTCACTCTGCTTGAGGACCAGTGTGTCTCACTTCAGCTGCTACTGTTACACTTTATTCCTTCTGGCAGGCTTCTGGTCAGAGTAAGCTTTCTAATACTTAGGATGTGACTTGCTGTATTTTGATATATATATATATATATATATATATATATATATGTGTGTGTGTGTGTGTGTGTGTGTGTGCTTAACCTGATTGGCTCTGTCAAGTGGTGGTTCTATTTTAAAAGTCAATTTATGACTTTAACATGGTGCTGTGTTTTCTTTTGAGTTTCTACACACACACACACACACACACACACACACACATATATATATATATATATATATATATATATACATACATACACACACACACATACACACACACACACACACACACACACACACACACACACACACACACACACACACACAGACACACACACACCATACTCTCTCTCTCTCTGTATATATATATATATATATATATAGATATATATATATATATATATATATATATATATATATATATATAGATATATATAGATATATTATATGTGCATGTCTATACACTCATACACTCGCATACATATATAGTGTCTGCACTATAAAGACCTCCAAACATCAACTGGATTTGTCTACTATATATTTTCAAGTTTTGTCTAATTAGCTGTCATATGAAAAAAAAACATTACTCAGTGCTGTCTACTTTTCATATGGAGCCATTTGTACTTATATCATATTGATAACTGTGTTTGACAAATTATTATTCTAACCAGATTTTGTTTCTCACTCTTACTCAGAATAGGTAAAATAAACTTGTTCACTGAATGGGCATGTTTTATGCATTTACTTATTTATTTTATTGCATTGGAAGTCTGAGGACCAGCAAGTGGTACCAGATACTTCTTTTAACACCCTGACTACGTAGGATATGCACTGCATCTCTACAGGATAGCTATCCTGTGTCAAGGTAAACTAGCTTCAGGGTAAGTGGTTCTCTAGGGGTCTGGAGCTAAATAATCATGTGGTATCACAATATTTCTTCAGGACATCATGGTGCTTTTAGAAAGGAAATTCTCTCATCGTTCTGTATGTTCAAGATAATTTTCTACCTTCTTCATTCCATACCACATGACAAGGACATTTGTTTATATTACTATGCTGTGCACATGACCCTGCATGCATGCATAAGATGGTTGCTTTGTCATTGTACAAAGCTATTGTCAGTACTAAATACTCTGGTGACTGCCAGGTGATAGTCTAATGATGCTTCCACATCCTACATTATCCCCGGGTGCAATGCCACTCTATCAGATTCTCAATACTTCCTCCCTCCTGGCCAGTAGCCATTCAAAAACCTATACATTACAGCTGGCTTCTTTCTCATTACAAGCTGAGAAATCGGCACTTCTGGCAAGACAATTAATGCCATCATATTCAATAAGTGTCAGTACAATGACATGAAAGTTAAAGTTAAGGAAAATGGAGAAAAAGCTGAAACAAACAAAAAAATTACTAGTTTTTGCTACATATTCAGACAAAATATATATCAAGTACAATAATGGATTAATTAGCAACACAGAAGTCAGAACATTATTGGCTTTCTAGAGACACTTATTGCGAGGGTGGGATGAGATGAGATATATGCAGCTCATGCATTCACTTTCCAATTATAGCCATACTGTCATAACTAGTGTGTTACTCTACGCTGCTTTGGTTTCAAAGTCTGGATTAAAAGTCAGTTTATACCAGTGCCCTGTAACTTCATCTATTTATCTGCTTTCAGATTTCTTACTAAACAGTATGTGAGGATTTAAAACATCATTTTTAGACTCTGTGGACATATTAAGTCAGTATGAATCCACAGATGAAGAGAGACAATATAGTTGAAAGGAAATGGGACAGTAACATGGCATTGTCTTAAAATAAAATAATTATCTGAAGGCATGTCTAAAGAATTTGGAAAAATGTATAGAAAATCACAACAGAAAGCATTTGGTGTGCCAGAAAAGCAGGAAGGACATGATATTATATTATTTCCTGTGGACTGCAAGAAAGAAAAATTAAGTATTCAAGACATACACGATTCCAATTATGAGGCAGTGCACACAAACATGACAATGTGTCCCATTACAGGAAAATTTAAGCACTAAACCTATGATATGTAAATGTTTACACTTCAGAGATAAGCAACATATTTTGGTGTATCTTCAGTAAAATATATGAAACAATGAAAAAGGACAGTGTCGGTGTTAAAACTGCAGAGAACAAAATACAAAAAGCAAACAAACAAAAAATCTATCAAATGCTTTATTTTATATTTGGAAAAACAATATAGATTTGTATCAGTTTTCATTATGAGAGGATTGAGAGGCTTATTTATAAATGAACTTGATAAAAAAAGATGAGCTATAGATAAAAAGTGTCAAACATTCAGGAAGACAGCAACTAAATGTTGGCAAACTATTACCAAAAGAGGATATCGTGACTAGCCCCTGATATGCAGTGTTTCACTATTTTCAGTGTTGCGTACTGCAGTCATCATTGGGAAGGGAAATATGCAAGAACATATCTATAAAAGGAATGTGAAAAACAAAATACTGATGCGATTAGCAATCACTAACAATTTATATTACATATGTTTTATTGCTATGTTCTTATGTTTAATCACCTTCTATGCATTTTGTTTGCCTTTTGTTTTAACTATAAACTGTATTTTTCAGGCTCTGCTAACATGTTATTATGCCATTCTTTGAAGAGTGAAACAGCAGCACTTGATAAAGGCTTGTCAGTTCATTCTGCCTGTTTTGACTTTGCTAAGGCATTCGACTGCATTTTACATAACAAAATGACAGGAAAATGAAGGCCTGACCGTAAGTAATTTAGTGGCTAAAACACTGTTTAAGCAACAAGATACAATAAGACATTATAATGGAGGGCATCTGCTTTTACTGATGGCAGTTAAGAGTGGTGTATCACAGGGATCTCTATTAGGATACCTCCTTTTGGATTATTATTTGCAGATGTAAAACTTGTGAAGGAACTATGAATAATCAGATATGCTGATGGCTACAAAATGGGTAACATAATTACTTCAATACAAATATGTCTTAATTATCCAAGCCTGCTTAGAAAAATACACACCTGATACAATAATGACATCTCCATTGTTTGTGTCTTTCGGCTTTTCCCGGTTAGGGGTCGCCACAGTAGAACTCCGGTCCACTAATGATTGGTAGTTGATTTTTACGTGCCGAGTTACCAGCCCTGACACACAACCTTCAACGAAGGTATACCCATTCACGCATGTCTTCACGCAGATGACGCTGTAGCTGAGAATCGAACCAGACAGCGTTTTACTGTGAGACATCTCCATTAATGTCAGTAAATACAGCATCATGAAACTTGACAAAATGTACAGTAATTATGATTACAAAATAATTTGTTAAATCATGAAAAATACACTGTCATTAAAGATCTAGGTAACTTTTAGGGGTTCATATTAGAAGCTCAAAGGTCCTGTTCACTGAATACGAAAAGAGTGACACATATTGCGCGAACAACAAAAACAGCGAACGTTCAAAACCGGGAAATTCGAAATGTCGATTTGTCATAGTTGGCCCTTCTGCAGTATAGCTCTGTAAGGTAAGTGTGTGATAGTTACAGACCTTAGGGTTAGGGTGCGGGTTAAGGGGAGTACATAGATAGGTAATGTATGTAAGGTTTAATGTAGGGTTAGAAGTAAGGTTTTGTTAAGTGTAAGTGTGTGGATTATTTATTTTGTTTGGGTATATCTCTTTAGGGTAAGTGTGCGATAGTTACAGACCTTAGGGTTAGGGTGCGGGTTAAGGTAATTTCATAGATATAGTGTATGTATGTGGTTTATTTATTTTGTTTGGGTAGGTAGTATGTCGTGGGCGGTGGGGTTGGCTGAGTATGACTATTCGTGATTTTAAATTTCGCGGTTTACAACGTTCGGTGTATTCATGTTTTGGTAAATACGTGTCGCTCTTTTCGTATTCGCTGAACAGGACCTTCGAGCTTATAATATGAACCCAACTTTTAAACAACAATTTAAAATCTGACAGTATGCATCTTCCAGTATCAGAAATGCACATTATTTAGTTCATCTAATTGTACATGACAAGTATACTCACAACAGAGAAATCACTGAACAACTTTGCACCACACAAAACTGACTCATAACTGAATACAGTGTTGCAGTTTGTAGCTGTCGAACAAGCACCCTGAAACAACTTTGATGAGTAAAATGATTCCTTACTAGGAAAATCATAACATTGGAAAACTATTCAGGAAGGCTTTATTAGATTCTTTTTCTTATAGGGCACTTAGAGGTGACTTCTGCCTTGCTCAAAAGGCAATGTTTGAGTTTTAAGGATTTCAGTCTATCACAAAAAGTATCATTTTATCCACAGTTCATTTAAAGACTCCTTACATTCTAATGTTAGACATTAGATGATATTCCACAAGACCTGTTCTCTGTGTAAGTGACTCACTCATGTGTAGGAGTAAATCACATACACCAAGAACACGTCTTGTAGAATCTGGCCATCAGTGTAAACTTGTTTCACAAATAGGCCTCACACTAGAGTTAACCACTTACACTGTGACTTAGTCTTTTGGAATCTGGCCCATTTTCTTTATTCAGAAAAAATCTTGATACATATATTCATAAATATGGGACATAGAAAAAATCAACATGAGCTTGCAACAATCAAGCTTCGTGAAGCCCAGTAGGTTTTAGGCTAGATAATCAAACCTATGAATGGGAGGATGGCATAAGGGGTGGGAGGATGGCATAATGGTTAAGGTGTTTACCTGGCAAACACAAGGTGCAGGGTTTGATTCTCACATGGGGTAATTGGCTAGGCTTAAAATGGCGCACAAGGGCAATTAGCCTAGTACTAACCTATGAACCTATGAATCCTGAGACAATGATGACACCCCTGCAGCTTTTGAACATTTAGGTAGAAGAAAGACTTGATATGTTAACTATATTTGTCGAAACTCTGTGGTTACTTTTTAATTTAAGAGTCCTAGATGCTTTGTCTGTAAAATTGTAAGTATACGACAAATTTATACATTAAGCTTGTTAGAGATGGGAAATGCAATGTATAACAGAGTGAGTGTATGCCTTGATATAGAAACAGCAAGCTGCAACTTGGTATTCAATGATTTACAGTATGTTTTTAACACTCTGGTTAGTACCTATTTCACCTTAATATTTCTTACTATCATAAAAGTAATGCATTAGACTAAGGTAGTAGCTCAAGCACATGCTTTAGTAAAAACAGCACCAGAAATGCACACAGTTTAGACAATAAGGTAACTCATATGTGACAAGAATACTGAGATTTTGTGAGGTGTCCAAGACAGCCAATGACTATAAAAGTAAAGCATTAGAAATTGATTGCCATAGAGACCTTAAGATGTTCCACTACAACTGACAATAAGTGATTCTTCATATTTTAATAATATGTTGGGAAATAAATCTATACTTTATTTATCAAAGTTGATACTGTAAATGCTAATAAAATAAAAATAAACACATTACTCTCAGTGCCACTTGTTTACTTTCCTCAAAGCTGCAACCAGTATGCTGCTCATAGATACTTTGTGACTGCAGTATGTATTATCTGTATTTTGTAGCTTGATCTTATAAGTTGTAGAATATGTATGTGTGTTGTACTTTAAGAAGCATTTCCAAGGACAGCACATGCATATAAATTGCAAGCACATGCTAGCTTCTGTGCCATTTTGAGAGTACAGCCAGAGAGTGAGCATGTATGTGAGAGAGAGTCAGTTTGTTTATAAGTTTATCTAAGTTAAAGTTAATGCCTCATTCCTGATGTGTTTTTTACATAATAAAGCTGCTTGAACAGAAACCACGAATGTTCATCTGTTTTATCCTGAACAGACAAATGATATGGTGTCAGAACCAAGATTCCAGAGACTGCTTTTCAGACATACGAGGTACAGGATCACAGAATCAACAGTAAAGGTAAAATAAGAGAAACGAGAGCAAAAAAAAAAAAACAAACAAGGCCAGAAACAAGCTAAAAGTAATGAAAACTTGCATGAATGATTATTTTATTAAAAAAGGTAACACAGAGCATTACAAGGGCACAGAATGCATTACTAAGCAAACGAATAGCACAGATATGTTTATTAAATGTTATTAAGCAAATGAAAAGCATAAAAAGTTTATTAATTAAACAAAATGTTCGAAATTAAGATATCTGATAAAATAAAAAGAAAACCATAAGTGATGCTGGAGCACTATATCACACAAAATGAACTTTAATCCACTGGTTTAGCGCTTTCAGCCCAAGAATTAGGCCTTCATCAGAACAAAGTGTTAAAAAACTGTCTCATTTTTATACCATCATCAATACACATCACACCAGTCAAATCTCATTTTACTTAAACTTAATGTAAAAAGTGTTTAAAATGTGTTTAAATAAAAATGCATTTTAAATAAAGCATACATTTCTAACAAACATATAAACTATTTACATTTGTTGTAATAAGCTTTTCTTTTCAACACAGCTTTATAGCTGACACCATTGTTAAGCCCTGGTGCCATGCATGCATTTATTTCTTGGGCTGAAAGCGCTAAACCAGTGGATTAAAGTTAATTTTGTGTGATATAGTACTCCAGCATCACTTGTGGTTTTATTTTTATTTTACCAAAGTTACAGAAAGTGTGAGACAAGTCTGCAGTTTTCTTTGAACTATATCTGATAAATGATTATTAGAAAAGCCTGTAGGAGGCTCAAAGTCACATCAGAATTGCAAAACAAGCATGTTTAGAGTAAAATGAGCAGAAGAAAAGAGATTAACTGGGCAAAAAGACTATAATAAAGGGCAGAAAGGGCATATTAGGCATAAATAAAGCAAGGCGATTGCATGTTTTTTGGCAAGTTACAGTGCTTTGGCATAAACTACTATTTTGCATTAATTAAAGCTCTAAATAGCATAAATAAAGTTATTAGAAGTATCTCAAAGTGTGTAAAAGTGTTTACAGTGTGTGTTTATTACTGTGCATTTACTCCGAAGAGTTTATTGCGTGCAAACTGCAACCATTTCATAAACTGCAGCCAAAATACAGCCATTCCGAAAAGTTTCTTGTGCTGGGTGTGTCTATTTGCAAAGGGCCACCATTACAGAGTGTTTCTTGTGCTGTAAAGGGTTATTTAGCAAAGTACTGCCATTTTGGAAGAGTTTCAGTGTGCTGTGTACTGTTTATTCGCAATGTGCAGTTCCTTTGAAATGTTTCTTACTCTGAGCTTCTTCTACCGCCCAGGTTGTTTGCACAGTGCAGTTATTTGAAATGTTTCTTAGACTGATAAGATGTGATTTCTCGAAGTACAATAATTTCAAGAGTGTTGTTGTGCCATAGAGATTTATTTTGCAAAGTATTTCACAGAGTTCAACTACTCAGAGACTTATTGTGCTATTAGGCATAGTTACAAGGCATACATTTCTGGTATATATATATATATATATATATATATATATATATATATATGTGTGTGTGTGTGTGTGTGTGTGTGTGTGTGTGTGTGTGTGTTCGTGCATAGTTGCAAAAGCCTTCACTGATGTGTTAACATGGCAGAGGCATTTCGCAGACCAGGCCCACTTGGATTTGATCAGAATATTGCAGAGAACTGGAGAATATTTGAACAAGAGTATGATATTTTCATACAAGCAGCTTATTCAGATAAGGATGCGTGTACCAGGGCATTCATTTTGCTAAACCTAGCTATGTCAGAGGCCATTAATAGAGAGCATTCATTTGTGTATGTGCCAGTAGTATATGAAGGAGAAGGTGAAAACCATCATATTGTTGTTCAGGTTGAATCAAGAGAAGACCCAGAGTGTTTGAAGAATATATTCAGAGAAATGGGCAATCCCCAGACAAATGTTACATTAGAGAGGCATTTGTTTTACACAAGAGACCACAGGACAGGAGAAACATTTGCAGCTTATATTACTGACTTGAGAAACAAAGCTATAACTTGCATGTTTGGTGATTTAAAAGATGAGCCAATTCATTGAAATTTATCAAATCCATGAAGTTACAGAAAGGTACACATGTATGGTGGTTAGTGACAAGAGCATGGTTTGAGCAGGCTCCAGAGCAAATGTAGGCAGCATGTAGCATGTGGCAAGCAGAAACAGGCCTAAGCACATGGCAGCTGCAGCCCCTGTGAGACTTCCAGGGAGAGCCTGTAGTTTTCTAGCAAGTTCTAAGACTAGTTCAGTTAAAGGAGCATGCTCAGTACAGCACAAGGGTGAGTCAGCAAAACCCAAGTCAAGCTTCATTGTTAACTGTCGTAATTGTGGTGCCAACCATGAGTCTAAAAGAGAAAAGTGCTTAGCATTTGGTCAGCAATGTCACAAGAGTAAAAAAGGAATCATTTTCAAATGTTTTGCAAGTCAAGTAAACTGCACTCACTTGCAAAAAGAGGTCACTTAAAAAAGCAAGTTGATCATATAGAGAGCTGCAAGTTTACTTTCTATGTAGATAGTGTTTCAGTAATTGGTGAGAAGGTTAATAAAGTAGATTTATTAGCAAAGGGTGAAGTGTTTTATACTGTCCTGATCCATGGTAAATCCATTGAGCTCAAGTTACACACTGGTTCAAAGTGTAATGTTATGTCAGCAGAAGCATTTGCCAAAGTAAGTTCTGGTGAACAACTTATTCTGGCTAGTTGTGCGAGACTTGTTTCCTACGAAGGTGAAGAAATTCAAACCAAAGGGTCAGTAGTGCTTTCATGTTATTTGGCTGGAACAGTTGTACGTTGTTGATTTACATAGTCTGAAGACCTGTGCAATCATTATTGGGTCTCAGAGATAGTGTGAGAATGGACTTGCATTCCTTTACAAAAGAAGTTCATCATATAGGCACATGTCCGAGTTCCAGTTTCACTGATGCTATTTTCTCAGAATATGCTGATGTTTTCGATAACAAGTTAGGCAACCTTCCAGTTGTGTATACCATGAAGTTACACCCAGAGGTAAGTCCAGTGGTCAGGCCAGCAAGAAGAATTCCAATAGCCACGCAGAGCAGAGTTAAAGCTCAGTTGGATAATATGGTGCAACAAGGTGTGATTTGTCCAGTTACAGAACCAACTGAATGGGTGTTGTCTGTTAGCAACTCACACAAAAGGCTGAGAAGAAATCAAAATATACATCTTCCCAAGAGACTTGAATAAGGCATTAAAGAGACCTCATCATCCTATGCGAACAGTCAAGGAAGTTGCAGCCCTGATAAGAAATACCACTCTATTTTCTGTCCTGGATGCAAAGAGTTAATTTTGGCAAGTGATGCTTGATTGAAAATCTTCACTACTGACTACATTCAGTACCCCATTTGGAAGATATAGATTTCTCAGGATGCCATTTAGAATAAATTCTGCAAGTGAATTCTTTCAGTGTGCAATGGAGTAGATCTTTTCCGGTTATCACTGTGCCATAATAGTAGATGATTTATTGGTCAGAGGCAATGGTGAAGTAGAGCATGACAGAAACCTCAAGAAAGTTCTAGACAGAGTACGTGAACTAAGATTAAAGCTCAATCCTCTAAAGTGCAAATTCAGACTTCCAGAAGTCACATATGTAAGTAATTTATTTACTAGCACTGGTTTATGACCATACCCGTCTAAGCAAGCAGCTATTCTTGAGATGCCAGCACCAGATAATGTTCAAGCTCTATAGTTTTCTTGGTATGGTCAATTATTTAGGCAAGTTCATACTAGATTTCAATGAACTGACAGCACCCTTAAGAGAGCTGATGCACAAAAATGTTGCATGGTCTTGGCTAGAACAGCACAAAAGAGCTTTTGATGATCTTAAGCAGAAAATTGCCACTCCACCTACACTAAGATACTATGATGTCAATAGACCAGTAACTCTTTCCTGTGATGCTTCAAAGTTTGGTCTTAGTGCAGTTCTTCTTCAAGAAGGCAGACCAGTAACCTATGCATCTAGAACTCTTACCCAACTGAAATGCAATATGCTGAGATGGAGAAAGAACTTTTGGTAATTGTTCAAAGTGTCATGATTATATTTATAGTCGAGATGTCCAGATTGACACTGATCATCAACCTTTAGTTACTATTTTAAAGAAGCCTATGCATTTCACTCCAGCAAGATTGCTAAGAATGATGCTCAAATTAAAAAAGTACAACTTCAAAATGGTCTATACAAAAGGCAGACTTCTTTATCTGGCTGATACCTTATCCAAACTGGCCAGAAATACAATGGAATAGCTTGATGCACAAAACTTTGACTTTGATATCATGGAAGTGCGCAATTTTTCTACCATTAGACTTGATGAGCTGAGAGATCATACAAAGGCTGATCCTGTTTCACAAAAGCTCAACCACTACATCCATCAAAGCAACCCAGTGTACCACCTGAAGTACAACCTTATTTTCCTTACACAGATCAAATGAGATGAGATTGTGATGGAAGATGCCATTATTTTTAAAGGTCCTAAAATTGTTGTTCCTGCTTCCTTGCAATGTGAATACATCCAGACTTTGCATCGTGGTCACCCATGTTCCGAATCGACCAAAAGAAGGGTGAGAAGACTACTATTTTGGCCTTCTTTAGCAAAAGACATTGACAAAGTCATTTAATCTTCTTCAGTAAGCAATAGTACTAAACTGCATCTGCAAAAAGAGCCTTTTCAGCTAAGTCAAGTTCCTGAACTACCTTGGTCAACAGTAGCCACTGTCATATACGAGTAGAACAATCAGCATTACTTTGTGTTGGTCGACTCTTATTCAAACTGGTTTGAGATTAACTTGTTGCCTAAACTAACGTCCATTACTGTTATTGCTAAGTTTAAATGCCATTTCTCAGTCCATGGTAGTCCACATAAGGTTATCTCTGGCAATGGTATGCAATTAACCAGTCAATTGTTTCAGAAATTTGCAAAAGAATGATACTTTGTACATGTTACTAGTAGTCCTGAATATCCACAGTAAAATGGACTAACTGAACATGCAGTACAGAGTGCAAAGCAATTGCTAGAGAAATCAAAGTGTGACAATACCGATGTCTTTTTGAATTTACTCAATCTCAGAAACATACACCATGATGATATACTTGGCTCGCCTGTTAAAGACTTTTATCTAGGCAAACCAGAACAACCTTACCTATCAGTTCCAGTTTGTTGAGGGCTAAAGTTAAAAACAACAGAGCAATCAAATCCCAACTACTCAGAAAACATTCTTTCCAGAAGTCTAGTTATGATAAAATGAGCAGATTTCTTCGTCCATTGAAAGAAGAAGAGACAGTGAGGATAGAAACAGTGGAAGGTTTCAACCAGGTTGGTCAAGTAACAGGTTTATGTACCAAGCTGAGATCCTGTTTTGTGGAATCTGAGGGTGTGGAGTACAAGAGAAATCGCTGACATCTTCTTTCTGTATCAGAACTAAAATCGCAGCATTGCTCCTGTGATACAGACTCTAGATTTAGAGCAATCCATACAATGTTTCTGATCCAGAACATGTCAACTTGCATTACTGCTTCTGATGATGTTCCTGATGTCCACAAGGTTGAATATTCAGCAGAGACAGTCCCAGTTGCTAGACCTAACTGTAAATTCTATGTTACATGATTTGGTCACATCTCCAGACCTAGTGTGGAATACACAGCAACCTGGACATAATTGTCTAAATGTATCTAGTTCTGTATAAGTGCATGTCGAAGACTTATCTTGCATTTATTGCATGTCAATCAATGTCGTCAATGAAGTATGATTAATTTCTCAAACAGGGAGGATGTAGAATATGTATGTGCGTTGTACCTTTAAGAAGCGTTTCCAAGGTCAGCACGGGCATATAAATAGCAAGCATGTGCTGGCTTCTGTGCCATTTTGAGAGTGCAGCCATAGAGTGAGCATATATGTGAGAGAGAGTCAGACTGTTTATAAGTTTATCTAAGTTAAAGTTAATGCCTCATTCCTGATGTGTTTGTACATAATAAAGCTGCTTAAGCAGAACCCACAAATGTTTGTCTGTTTTATACTGACCAGACAAACGACAGGAGTGATAACTTGGAGATGTATAAACCATACTACATCAGACAATATCACATAATGTAGATACTCAGTTCCAGCTGATGCATGAGTAATGTTTTTACTGTACGTCTGCTAACATAAGGATAAATTCAGTTATATACTGCTATGCACCCATCAAACAGGATATATATATATATATATATATATATATATATATATATATATATATATATATATATATATCATAAATCAAGTTCCTGTGGCATCAAAGCATGTCTAATTTCTCTGTAGTGATGTTCATGTACATAACCTCAAGTCATTTCTGAAATGGGACAATGTTCTGAAATTTAATCCTTAATATATATATATATAGAGAGAGAGAGAGAGAGAGAGAGTGCACTGGCAATAGTAACAAAGCTTCTTTCTTCTTCTTCTGGCTTTTCAAAGCTGCTAAGTGATAAGGTTGATAGCACTGAGGTAATTTCCACTCAACAGTTAAATATCTAGTATCTCATAGCTACTGTCTGATCTGTTGCAGTGGAATAGGTTCTATGCTGTTTCAGTAAAAATTAAAATATTTAACAATATCTGCTGCCTCTTTAAACAATTAATTTGTAAAATTCAGTGTTTGTCAGGCACCAGATACACCAGTGCATTAATATTGAATTTTAGTCTCATAACTAATCTGGATTGGCAAGCTTAACATGACCTGAAAGTTAACTAACTGCCACTCTGTGGTTGAAAGTTTACAAACTTATTGCGAGCTGATAGTGACTGATTGCAGGTCTAAACAATCAGAGTTGTGTAATATTTTTCCTAACAGTGCCTACTTTTAGATATTAGAGTTTTGGTGCAGAGAGTATTGTACCATGTGGCATCTAATCCCTAGTTGTGGGTTAGACAAGCTCACCAACGTTGGACAGTGCTCCCCACTAGCAGACAGTCTTTTGATTAGTGCACTTAACTATTCTTTTAGAATCAACAGTGTGCACTCCCTTATCTTGGCAAGACCACTTTTCTTTTTACTATTTGTTGGAGAAAAGGCATTCTAAAGTAAGGCCTGTCTGCTGGAACCAGCTACCAGCTATGATTTGCAATGTGCAAAGTCCTGCAGGCATTTGGTCAAAACTGAAAGAATGCACTCACTCTGTATATGAATACAGCTACTTGAAAGACTGGCTAATATGAAAGGACATATAAACTCTTTATAGACTGGTGCAATTGCGTAATCTGAGATTTTTTTTGTTTTAGAGACATGTATTTTTCAAATTATGTACATAAATTGCAACTACATACTCCTACAGGTCAATCTAAACTGTTTAAACAAAGTTTTACACTGTTTTATGTTGCAACTATTCATATTCATGGGCATACTTGGATTTGATTTAATGATACATGATTTAGACCCATTTGAGATTGAAGGCTGTATGTAACTGCATTCACTCTGGGCATGTAACCTAGATGTCTTCATGCAGACAATTTTAATCTTTCTCTGCTTTACTGACTCCTTAACAAATTCCTCATCTTATCCTTATTGGGCCCCTGCTAGCTTCAGCTTCCCTGAGAAAGTACAAGTGACTGGTATTTCTAAATTATTCATCAATACCCTGTGCAATGCTTCCACAACATAATTAGATTCTATAGTTTCATAATTTAATTAGATCAGCATTTATATATTAAGAAAGTTAGAATACAAAATTGTTCCACATAATATCTATCTATCTATATGGGTTCCATTCCATTTGTTGAGTGTGTATTTTGTCAACTGGGGTTTAGTCAACTGTTTATGATTGACTTAACAGCTGGTCTACAGGTGTCTGAGATCAAACAACTCCTGGATTTGGGGAATATGCCCTTACCCCATGCCTGTGTGATTTCAAAGTTAGTATATATAATTAGCAGGGGGTGTTGGGGTGCAGGGGGACTTGCCCTGCTGCAAAAAAATGATGTTTCATTTGTTTGTCTGTTTTATTTGTATGCACTAAGGCTGTTTCTTGGTGCATTTGTAGTTGTTGGTTGATGTATGTTGTTGTGTCTTTCGGCTTTTCCCGGTTAGGGGTCGCCACAGCGGAACTCCAGTCCACTAATGATTGGTAGTTGATTTTTATGTGCCGAGTTACCAGCCCTGACACACAACCTTCAATGAAGGTACGCCCATTCATGCATGTCTCCACGCAGAAGATTCACTAGCTGAGAATCGAACCAGACAGCGTCTTACTGTGAGGCGACAATGCTACCGCAGCACCACCACTGTGGATTCTGTTGGTTGATGTATACTGTTTCAATTTAAAAATATGTTATTTAGTGTGTTGACGATGGGTGTATTCAATACCTGTGAAATGGAAAAAAAGCTGGTACAGCTGAGCTGAATGAAATGCAGCTTATCACACATACTGGCTTTTTTTTTGCAGTACAGTGGTGATTGGGGATTTGCCCTTTTCTCTCTCTGCAGTGCAATCTTGGAAATGGTATATATGATTAGTAGGGGTGCAAGGGGTCTTCCCTCTGGAAAAAAATGTTTTCTTTTTTTTGAATTTTCAAGCAGCTGGTAATCAACAAGTCCTTCTCTCACTCGTCAGTTGATGTGATAGTAAAACAAACACATACACACACACACACACACACACACACACACACACACACACACACACACACACACACACACACACACACACACACACACACTGGGCCAGCTTGCACAAGAGTTTTCTCAATGTAAGTCTGCACTGATTCTGAAAGACCTGGTCTCAGTAAGTGACTTACTTCAGTGTAAGGTCTCTCTATAAACAGGCTTACTACAGGGACCAGATTCTAAACACCTGCTTCCAGTCTGTTCTAAGTGTAAGTGGTCACTTGGACTGAGAGCAAGCCTTTTAGAATCGGGGCCATAGTTTTGTTTTTAAGATATTTTAGTTATATTACTTAGATTTAAATTAAAATATAACTTATCAAAAAGTTCAATTAATGGTCAGGCACTATTTTACATTTTAAGATAGATCAAAATCTAAACTTGCTGAATTATTACTTTCCCTAGCTGCAAAATTTCCAGCTAACTTCAGATGAAAAATAAAGTCAAAACAAATAGCTGGCAATTCTCCAATGGAAGTCATACGATTTAGTTAACTGTGCACAGTTAAACTCCTTTTGTTTGCATTTTTGCCTAAGAAATTTAAAAAGTTGAATATAATTAAATATAATTTGTATTTTATAAATAGTTTTAGAGCACTGATTTTAATTAATATAATTATATAGGAGTAGTGAATGTAAAAAGTTTGAGTCAGGCAAGATAATATTAAAATGAAATAATTATGTATATCAAACTATACAAAGATTAACGTAATGTTATGTAGTTACTGAACATTGAATCTGTCATGTATTTAATAGGTGGACTAAAATGAATTATCATGGAATGTAATTATTAAACAGCCTGGTAAAATAGGATGATTAAATCAACATTTAAAACTTATTAAACCAACAATTGTTTGCCTTCAGGAAGCACACCCTTCACAAGATTTATTTTTATTTTATTTTCATTTTTATTTATTAACATTTGTTAACCAGGTTAGTCCAACTGAGTCAGGGACCCATTTTCAGTGGGGACCCGAGGAGAAAAGCTCCAGAAGTATTACATATTTTTACAATAAAAAATCTAATCAAAAATAAAAATAAGAGCAAAAAATTAAAACCACCATGAAACATAATAAAAACATCAACAGTTAGAGGATATTTGTACATAGAGTAGGTTAAATAACAACTGAAAGGTCTAGAGAATACCACACATGAAGTACATACAAATTGATAAACCATTCAATCAAAAATGTTTTTATTTATTTATTTGTTTTAATAAAGATATATATGAATATATATGCTATGGAAGTGAGGAGAAAGGGAAGTATAAAGGTAAATGAGGCAAGTACAAGGAAGTAAAGAGTAGAGCAGGGAAAAGGAGTTAATGTTGAGAAGAGAAGAGGCTAGATCAAGTGGGGGTTAGACAAGGGAGGACCATGTACTCTGAAGAAAAAAATAAATTATTTTTTGAACAGGTGTTTTTGATGAATATTTCTTAAAAGGAGGGAGTTCCAAGCATGTGCAACAGAGTATTTGTAAAGGGACTTTCCTATATTTTTATTGGGTTTATATATGTCAAGGAGGTGTTTGCTGGAAGTATGAAGGTGACAATGGAGGTTGTGGTAGGAATCTAGGTTGGAGATGGAAGGGCAGGAAGAGGGGTCATTAAGGATAGTGTGTGTAATGTGAAGTTGGTGTAGAAGTAGTTGTTTAGAGAATTCTGGCCATTGGAGTGGTTTAAGGGTGAGACAGTGGTGGGATTTATAGCGGAGATTAGAGGCAAACTTGGCTATTTTGTGATAACTTTGTTATAGTTTAGTGATAAGTGAAGTTTGAACATTAATAAGGACAGGGGCAGCACAGAGAAGACAGGGTAGAAGAAGGGACTGAGCAAGGGAAGATTTGGAAGAAGGTGACAGAAATTTCTAGTTGCGATAGAGAAGTCTGAGTTTCCGGCAGATCTTTTTTATCCATCATTGGATATGAGTATCGAATTTTAGTTCATCATCAATAATTATTCCAAGTAGTTTGGTATGGGGTTTGGATTTGATGATGGTGTTATTAAGAGAGGATGGCAGAGAAAAGGGTTTATGCTGGGCTAATGTTTTAGGGAAGAAGAAAAGGAGTTCAGTTTTTTTTGATTTACTATTAATTGGTTATCAGAGAGCCAGCTTTCGACAGAAGTGAAGGTTTGTTGAATGAGAGCTAGGAGTTCAGGGATGTTGTGGGGAGAGTTGACAAGGGTGGAGTCATCAGCATATTGTAGTAGTGTAGAGAGATTAGTAGCAGAGTGAAGTTTGTTAGTGAATATGTTGAACAGAAGGAGGCCTAGTATTTACAGGGAGGAATGGGGTGAGGACAGTTTGCCAGAGAATAGATTGCTGCCTGCCAGAGAGGTAGCTAGAAAACCAGTTGATGGAGGAGAAAGAGAGATGTAGATCAGAAAGTTTAGTAAGGAGTTTACACAGCAACACACCACGAAATGTACTGAAACTCAACCAAATAACGAATCCTGTGGTGGAGTCCAGAAAGACCACTGCTCGGACAAAGAGTTGAAAAAGCAATACACTTAATCCAGTTTAAAGCTCCACAAAGCAAATATTCCAAATACTCCAAATGTTTCCAGGTTAAGTGCTTTCATCTGCAAAGATGCAAACTTCCTCAGAACCAATATCAAGGCACTGGAAACTCCTTTTAAAACTAATTTGGCACCAAAAATCAAATGCACATTTAAAGTCAAATGCAACAATAAAATAGTCCTATAAAAAACATATACAAAATATTACACTTTCAAAATAAACAACCTACTTGTGTAGTAATTAAATTTTATGATTGTGTGTATTTAAAATTAATAAATATACTATGTGGACAAACTATCCTAAAAATCAATACCCTTTTTACATATGAAGCCATTCTAGTGAAAGAAATACTTAAAAATGGATCTAGGATCTATCAACTAATTTTAAAAAGTAATAAATAATTATTCAATAATTATTTAAATAGTTGTATAAAAATAAATCTATAGATAAAAAATCAATCTATTGGTAAAAATCAATCTATTAATAAAAATGGTTTGATACTAATGTAATCATTTAATCCAGGACAAGTAGTGGCATCACATAACATTTGCCACTTAATTTCTAATAAGCCCCAAAAAATCTTCCAGTTACCTCCACAAACTTTAGGGTCAATGTGATCAATAATACTGAAAAGAAAATTGTGTTCCTGCCCTCTGTCTAAAACATGTTTACTTAGAGCTTTGTTACTATCTTGTTTTTTGATCTTATATAAATGCTCATAAATTCTAGTTTTTAATTTTCTCTCAGTCTTCCCAATGTAATATGCATTACATACAATACATGTGGCGACATAAACAACTCCAGAGGTGTTACAATTACCTACCAAACTAAACAATCTAGTTTTGGTGATGTTGTTCAACCTTATTACTTTTGCTTCGTTAATGTTCTTACATTGGTTGCAAGCGCCACATTTTTTTGTTCCTTTTTGTTGGTATCCTTGTCCCTCACCTTCTTGGTGGCCCTTATACTCTCCAACATATTTTTAAGGTTTGGAGATGTTTTATAAACACATTTTGGGGAAATCCCCACAACTTTGGCAACTGCATCCAATAAAGTTAAAATGTTCCAATGTTTCTCCAAAATTTCTTTTATTAAATTTGTGTAGGGGCTAAACATGATCACACAAATATTAGTGTTATTGTAATTGTCCTTCTTAATAGAGTTGAATGGTTTCCCCAACAAAGGTGGGTACTTGTGGCCCCATTCCTTTTTAACAAAGGTAAGTATTGGAGTTAACATAGTGTTTGGGTACCCTCTGTTGATAAACATGTTGTAAATATTGTCCAGTTCTTTTTCCATAATGTTTTTGTTTGATGGCATACGTGCTGCACGTATACATTGACCTTTGAACACATTTTTGAAAACGTGCGGTGGGTGACTACTCCCATAAAACATGTAGTCATTGGAAAAGGTATCCTTCCCGTAAATCTTGGACTCAAAACCTTTAGTGATGTTTTTTACATAGGTGTCTAAATATGAAATACCTTCCTTTTCTACCTTATAGGTAAATTTCAAAAAACTAGTCGTTTTGTTTAAATAATCAATGAAACTCTTAATAAGATCTCCTGGTCCCGTCCAAAGAATAAATAAATCGTCAAGGTAGCTTGTGTAATATACCATGTATTTATAATATTCACTGGGGAATATATATAAAGATTCCCATTCTAGCATGACTAGATTTGCGAACACTGGGGCACAGGAAGCACCCATAGTGATGCCCCTGGTCTGTCTAAACACTTCTCCTTGAAAGTGAAGGTAGTTGTGATCCAAAATCAAACCCATCATATCAACAATGAGGTTGATTTTGTCCCAACTCAAAGTAGAATATTTCCTTAAGCTATCAAAAAAGTATTCTAACCCAATGTCTTTTGGAATACTTGAAAAAAGGTCGACAATGTCAACCGTTAGAAAAAGAAGGTCACTTTGCCAAATATCTGATGTTAAATTTGCTAAAAAATTCCATGAGTCCTTAGTGAGATGTCTGACGTTGTCATAAACATGCTTAGTCCATGCATCAATAGTGACCCCCATGTTGTATGTCTTGGATTTAGAACCGGAAATAATAGGTCTAAATGGTGGCTTGTCCAAACATTTATGTATTTTTGGGATGCCAAAAATAGTGGCCATCCTTGGAGATTCTTCTCGAATAAATTCATAGATCTCATTAGTTATTCGATTGTCTAGTAAATATTCCTCTATAGCGAGGTCTATTCTCCTGTACCCTATGTTGACTTGGTTAACAGACACCTCTTCATAGTTACCAGAAAGGTGGAGTATGTTGTGTATCTCGTTGTTGTAGTCCAAGGTAGTAAACACCACTATACCTCCACCTTTATCTGGTTTCATAATCCTAATGTCCTGATTGGCCATGATGTTTTTCAAAACTTCCCTTTCTTTGATGTTGAGGTTGTCCTTGAAAAACCCACCATAGTCTGGATTTGATTTAATGTTGGAGTACAACCAGTATATATCTTTACTTACTAGTTTTTCAAAGTTGGCAATACTCGGGTGGTGGTTTGGAATATATGCACTTTTTTTCTTTAATTTGTTGATGTTATTGTGTCTGTCCCTTTCACCTTTTGTTTCACTAAACTGAATGGCCAAATTAAGCCTACGGCAAAATAACTTCATTTCCTTAATTGTATCTATTATGTTAAATCTTGCCGTGGGGATGTATTTCATCCCTTTACTAAACAATGAAAAAAATTCTTCATTAATGTGTACATCAGTGTAATTATATACATTGAAACCATTGGAAGTATGAATAGTTGGATGTGTATTTTTACTAATTTGAATTTGGTCACCTTCAGAGGTCTCAAGAAAACCAGCTTGAAAATCTGAAAGAATTGGGGGAACATAAGTGTAAACTTCTATTGGGGGGTTAACCTTTTTAAAATCTGTACCACCTGATACCTTTTTGTGAAAAACTAATACCTCTTTTTGTATGTTTTTGGGGCTGGGTAAAATCTTCCCCCCTGAAAATTTGCATCCTCTTCGTGTCTTCTTGAATCCTTACGACCCTTAAAGTCTCTATCAGTGTCTGTAAGAGTAAACACTTGTGTTGCTTTGTCATGTGGCCACACGTAGGCTCTATGACTCTTGTATGAGTCCAGATCCCTTTCGATTTTTATGTTCTTCCTACTGTGTGTTACTGTGGCTCTGTGTTTTGCTGTTTGAAACTGTTTATGATATAAATCATACCATTGCTCAAAATTATCGTCCTGGATAATCTCTTCATTAACCTTCTCAATTTCATTAGTAATATTAGATATTTTTTCTTCATTATATTTCATCAATTTCTTCATAAATATACAACCAAAATCATCAAACATACTATTAAAAATCATTAATTACAGTACTACTATATTCTAACCCCAAGGGTAACTTAAAAAAGCGTAACCCTTTGGGTACAATCTGTAAATTAATGCACTGTTGTAAATAAGCATTATCTATTTTTATACTTTTAATATGCACCAATTTCTTTCCTAAGGTGTATATTTTTTGCATCCCAAAAATACATAAATGTTTGGACAAGCCACCATTTAGACCTATTATTTCCGGTTCTAAATCCAAGACATACAACATGGGGGTCACTATTGATGCATGGACTAAGCATGTTTATAACAACATCAGACATCTCACTAAGGACTCATGGAATTTTTTAGCAAATTTAACATCAGATATTTGGCAAAGTGACCTTCTTTTTCTAACGGTTGATGTTGTCGACCTTTTTTCAAGTATTCCAAAAGACATTGGGTTAGAATACTTTTTTGATAGCTTAAGGAAATATTCTACTTTGAGTTGGGACAAAATCAATCTCATTGTTGATATGATGGGTTTGATTTTGGATCACAACTACCTTCAGTTTCAAGGAGAAGTGTTTAGACAGACCAGGGGCGTCGCTATGGGCGCTTCCTGTGCCCCAGTGTTCGCAAATCTAGTCATGCTAGAATGGGAATCTTTATATATATTCCCCAGTGAATATTATAAACACATGGTATATTACACAAGATACCTTGACGATTTATTTATTCTTTGGAAGGGACCAGGAGATCTTATTAAGAGTTTAATTGATTATTTAAACAAAATGACTAGTTTTTTGAAATTTACCTATAAGGTAGAAAAGGAAGGTATTTCATATTTAGACACCTATGTAAAAAACAGCACAAAAGGTTTTGAGTCCAAGATTTACAGGAAGGATACCTTTTCCAATGACTACATATTTTATGGGAGTAGTCACCCACTGCACGTTTTCAAAAACGTGTTCAAAGGTCAATGTATACGTGCAGCACGTATGTCATCAAACAAAAACATTATGAAAAAAGAATTGGACAATATTTACAACATGTTTATCAACAGAGGGTACCCAAACACTATGTTAACTCCAATACTTACCTTTGTTAAAAAGGAATGGGGCCACAAGTACCCACCTTTGTTGGGGAAACCATTCAACTCTATTAAGAAGGACAATTACAATAACACTAATATTTGTGTGATCATGTTTAGCCCCTACACAAATTTAATAAAAGAAATTTTGGAGAAACATTGGAACATTTTAACTTTATTGGATGAAGTTGCCAAAGTTGTGGGGATTTCCCCAAAATGTGTTTATAAAACATCTCCAAACCTTAAAAATATGTTGGAGAGTATAAGGGCCACCAAGAAGGTGAGGGACAAGGATACCAACAAAAAAGGAACAAAAAAATGTGGCGCTTGCAACCAATGTAAGAACATTAACGAAGCAAAAGTAATAAGGTTGAACAACATCACCAAAACTAGATTGTTTAGTTTGGTAGGTAATTATAACACCTCTAGAGTTGTTTATGTCGCCACATGTATTGTATGTAACGCATATTACATTGGGAAGACTGAGAGAAAATTAAAAACTAGAATTTATAAGCATTTATATAAGATCAAAAAACAAGATAGTAACAATGCTCTAAGTAAACATGTTTTAGACAGAGGGCAGGAACACAATTTTCTTTTCAGTATTATTGATCACATTGACCCTAAAGTTTGTGGAGGTAACTGGAAGATTTTTTTGGGCTTATTAGAAAGTAAGTGGCAAATGTTATGTGATGCCACTACTTGTCCTGGATTAAATGATTACATTAGTATCAAACCATTTTTATTAATAGATTGATTTTTACCAATAGATTGATTTTTTATCTATAGATTTATTTTTATACAACTATTTAAATAATTATTGAATAATTATTTATTACTTTTTAAAATTAGTTGATAGATCCTAGATCCATTTTTAAGTATTACTTTCACTATAATGGCTTCATATGTAAAAAGGGTATTGATTTTTAGGATAGTTAGTCCACATAGTATATTTATTAATTTTAAATACACACAATCATAAAATTTAATTACTACACAAGTAGGTTGTTTATTTTGAAAGTGTAATATTTTGTATATGTTTTTTATAGGACTATTTTATTGTTGCATTTGACTTTAAATGTGCATTTGATTTTTGGTGCCAAATTAGTTTTAAAAGGAGTTTCCAGTGCCTTGATATTCGTTCTGAGGAAGTTTGCATCTTTGCAGATGAAAGCGCTTAACCTGGAAACATTTGGAGCATTTGGAATATTTGCTTTGTGGAGCTTTAAACTGGATTAAAGTATATTGCTTTTTCAAGTCTTTGTCCGAGCAGTGGGCTTTCTGGACTCCACCACAGGATTCGTTATTTAGTAAGGAGTTTAGACTGACAGACAGTATCAAAGGCCTTTGAAAGATCAAGGAATAGACAGGAGATGAGCAAGTTATTGGCACGGGCTTCAGTTATTGTTTGAGTAAAGGAGAGTAATTCAGTGGCTGTGCCATGTTGGGTAGGAGTAAGGAGATTGTTGTCAAGAAGGTGTTTGATTAACTGAGCATAGATGCACTTTTCTAAAATTTTCGAGGGGGGGGCAGGATAGCAATGGGTCTAACGTTAGAGGCATCAGTAGAGTTGCCGCCTTTTTGAAGAGGGATTGTATAAAAGGATTTCCAGATATCTGGGACAAGGGTTCCAGAGATAGAACAATTAATAAGTATAGTGACAAGGTAGGTGATGGATTGTGCAGCTATTTTTAGGAAGTGGGAGGGTAGTTGATCGTCAGATCAAGAGCAAGGGTTAAGTTTATTTAGAAGAGATTTAATAGTGGTAACTGGGACTGGTTGGAAAGAAAATGTATTGGGAAGAGTTTAGTTAAGAGGTGATAGAGGGGTTGGGTGAGATGGACTATTTTGTGTAAGATGAATATATATATATATATATATATATATATATATATAACTAAGCAGAGTTATGTGGCTGAAAGCAGACCATCATACTCTAAAAACAGGTTATATTATTCTTACAAATAGAAATTGTGAGAATCTGATTATAGACAATACCTTAGAACTGAAGTGGGAGGGGCGGGTGATACCAATAATAAAGAATTATTGAGACAACAAGTTACTATCTTGTCTTAATATTTGTTTCCAAGCATTTAAAAGAAGAACTAAAGTTATATCTGGATAAAATACTTAGACACAAGGTTAAGAAAATAGACTAATTGTGCTTGTGAAAAAAATGGAAAAAGGGATAAACGTCTATAATAGGCTTGCCAGCAAACGATTTGATGGCTCACACTGATGACAAAGACTGCAGTTTATGAATGCTATTCAAATGAGCACTAATGAAATGTTAGGTACTAGAT